>NW_007253792.1:44178-87091 GCF_000164805.1 Carlito syrichta
AAGGCGCGGGGCCCGGCAGGGGCGGGGCTTTCGGGGCCGCGTCGCACGTGCCCGCGGGCGCCGGCCCGCTTTCTGGCGACGGCGACGCCACGGCGCCAGCCGGTGCCCGGGGAGCACTTGCGCGTGCGAGTGCGCGAGCACCGTCCAGGGCTCTTGGCGTGCGTTAAGCCGTTCGACGCTCGCACGAGCCATTTCACAGACGAGAAGCTGAGGCGCGGGGAGATGAAGTGGGCCGAAGGACACAGCTGGAAGCGGCAGCCAGGACTGAAGCGCTGGTCTGCCTGCCTCTGGACTCTGCTCTTAAAGCCCCACCCTGCTTGTTCTCTGTGTGGCCCTAAGCACGTGGTTGGCCCCTCTGAACACAGAGTGGAAGCCTTGTAGGATACACGGTGGTGACTGACATTTTTAACTTCTTCTTTTCTCAGCCCCTACGTCTTTTTCACTCTGGGTTCTGGACACCAGTGGGTGCTCAACAGACATTTGTTAATCAGTGACCCAAGTGACAGCCGCAGCTGGACCCATGTGGCCGCCTGTTCAGCCTGGGTGGGTGAGCCGGGGGTCCGCGCCTCCTGGCCTGACTGTTTGCATCTTCGTTTCTCTGAAAGGGCCGCAGGGCCGTACCTGGCCAGGCCGTGGGGAGCTACCCCCGGGAGGTCTGTCAAGTCCCTGCAGGCCTTGACATGGAGTCTGGAGACGCAAAAGTAGGTCACTAAGTAGCAAGACTTCGGTGTAAACACCTTTCAGAACCTGTGAGCTCCTTAAAGGCAGAAGGACAGATACAAAGCAGGTGCTGGGATAGTGTTTGTGAATAATGACCACAGTTTGGATACATTCCCCCAAGACTAAAGCTGTCAAGGAAAAAGCCGCCAAGCAAAGCCAAGGGTGAGCCAAATTAGTGATGTGAAGAGGTGAAACGGGCCCACTGCCAGGAGAGGCGCCTTTCTCAAGGGCTGTGACTGCGGTTCCGGCAGAGGCCAAGAGGCTGGCCTGGATGCACGTCCCGCAGGTCACCTCACTGGCGGCAGCCGTGCTCTCTGGCACACGAAGAGTGTATGTGTGGGGGGTGATGAGCAGACAGCCTGGAGGCAGGGATGAAGGGGGGGGGCAGCTGGGGAAGGGGTGTCCTTCCCCGTGGGCTGGTTAGCGATCCTAGAACAGTCGCACGCTCCCCAGGTAGGCCCCCTCTGTGATCTGCGTGACATTGGGGCACCTTGCAATGCCCTGGTGGAGAAAGCAGGTCAGTCACCTGCAGAAGACCCCCTTTAGAGTAGCAGCTGGCTTCCAGGGGTGCTCACAGCCACCTCCCCAGTCGTCCTGCCCAAGGAAAGCAGCAAGGCATGACCAGCGCGGTATAACACGGGGGGTGGAAAGAAAAGAGATTTGCATCTGATGGAATGAGGCCTTCAGCCAGGCTCTGCCTCTAACGAGCTCTGTGGCCTTGCACAAGTTACTTGCCCCTCTGAGCTGTGGCTCATTCCTCTACAACCAGGACTGGCTTCATGAGCGCATGGCTTGTGCAAACCACACAGACCTGCTCTTAGGAAGGTCTCGTGCCTGGTTTAACTATCTCTTTTGCCATCTTGCACTCTCAGGGCTGCATTTTAAGGTTCGGCTGGACCCCACAACATAATATCACTGGTACTGGTGGTGACAGCGGCCTCAGTGGATCCTTGTGGCACCGCAGGGAGATCATGTCTGCACCGGGGCGACACACGGGAGGCTCAGCAGAAGCTTGTTTCCCTTCCTCTGCTCTGGCCATGAAGAGCACATAGAAGTCCACCAGGTAGACCGAGGGGTGGGAAGGGAGTCTCGGGCTGAGGGGCCAGTGGGGGCAAAGGCCTGGGGTGCCAAAGTGCATTCAGGGAGGGCAAGTGAGGGTGGGGAGCCTGAGGACACAGGCTGAGCCAGAGCAGGGCAGGCTCCCATCCTCTCAAGGAGTTGGGCGCTCCGGCCTAGGAGCCCTTGGCCAGGGAGCCGCAGGAAGGGAGGGAAGGTGGGGGGGCCGTGAACACCGACGTCCTTACCCGCAGCTCAGCCATGGCTGGTTCAGGCGAGGAAGCAGGTGGTGGACGGCGTGGGCAGAAACCCTGCATGGAGGCTGCCAGCGCGGCATGCGGGAAATGATCGCTGTCAACATAATGGGGAAATGCTGTAGGTGTAAAAGCCAACAGCTGTGCTTGGGGCCTTGGGGACTCCAGGCCTGATGAATAATGGAGCAGCCCTTCCTCCCTGGGCCTCTTTTCCGTCCTTTCCCATTCATGCACTCCCCTTAGTTGCGTCTCATACACCCTCGGCTTTCTCTGAATCCGGAGCCAATCTGAGCAAATCTGACGGCCTCCTGCACGAGGTCCTAATGAGAAACATGCATGTGCAAGAGCACACTAGACTCTGCAGAGTGAGTCTTGTCATATGACAGGGAAGACACCCAGCAGCCTCCTCCTGGAGGTGGAGGTGGTGACATGCGTCACTCCCAGGTGGAAGCTTTTGGAGCAGCCGGGGGGCTTGGCTGTCCTCTCTTTCCAGCTTCTGGGACTGGAGAGACAGGCGTCAAGAGGGGATTCTGTTACTCAGAACTCCCACGAGTGACAAGGAATAGAATGTCCTTGCTGGCCCCTGAAATGTGGCATAAGCTATGTGCACCTCTAGTACACGCTGCCTCGTTTATTTAGAAGCAAATAGGCTACCCTTCCAGTGTAGCAAGCAGGTGGAGTCCCAAACCCCAGATCCAAGCGGTCATCAGCCCTGACGTGGGACAATCGGTACTGGACTGACCAAGGTGCCATGTCAGGGATGGGGGAGACCAGAGCTCCCCGGCAGATGCAGGCAGGATGTGCGTGGGCAAAGCTGAGGGGTGGGTAGACGGGCAGAACTGGGCAAGGCCAGAGCAGAGGAACTGAGCTCTGAGCTCAGTGCAGTTGCCCCTGTGGAGGGTTGACTCATAGCAATAATATTAATTTCGATCACAGCGGATATCAGTTATATGCCACACACTCTACTGAGTGCTTTCTGGGCATTTAGGCTTTTGGTTTTCCCAGTCACCCTGTGAGCTAAGATGTCTCCAGGCCCCACCTCCAGGGGAGGAGACAGAGGCTTAAAGATGCAATTTGCTCTGGAAATGGCCAAAGGACAGTGTCAAAGCTGGCACGTTCAGGCTCCGCCCACATCAGCATCACCCTCCCTGCGCGTGGGCACGGCAGCCAGGATCCTCGGGCTGGCCCTCAGGGCTCCCACCTGCCAGGGCCGGCCACAGAAGGGGAACCAGGGAGCTGGACCAGGGCCGCATAGCCTGGGGACCAGGCACACAGGGAGGGCGGAAGCAGCAGAGTCACCAGCCGGGAGTGCAGGGACGGCCAGAGGCTGATTCTCCATTCGGCTTCTGGAGCAGGCTAGTCGCCAGATGGGCTGCCCGTGTGGCTGGGGAGGAGGACCCAGGCCTGGGGCTGTGCCGAGCCTGGGGGAAACGACTCGCTCGCCGGCCTTCCTTGCCCCCACTTGCCCCCACTTTCCCTTCAGAATCCCTGAGCTCCTTAAAGGCAGAAGGCCTGACAGGTGCTCAGAGAGTACTTGTGAATGATGGCCACCAGTTGGATACGTTCCCCCAAGACTAAAGCTGTCAAGGACAAGGCCATGGAGCAAAACCACAGTGAGCTGGATTAGTGGTGTGAGCCCGTGCTGCCAGCTCCCCCATTCTTGGGCACTCGACCTGGCTGGTGGGCATGAGGGTGGGGTCTGCAGGGTGCCAGCTCTCCCTGCCCCTCCCCCGGCCACATCCCTCCTTTCCACGCTCTCCCCCGCCCCCCTCCACTGGCCTCTCCTCTCACAGCCTTGAGTGACTCCAGGGCTCCAACACGGTCTGCGAAGAGCCGACATCCTTTCCTCATGGAGGATGTGCCGTCTCCTGTCCTCCGTGCCGCCTGGAGTGCCCACACAGGCATCCCGTCCCTGCCGGGTGACGCCTGCATCCCCACTGGCTGCGCTCCCAGCTGCCCTCCTGGCTCCCCTCAGACCAGCTGTTCAGCCTCTGCTCTCTAATCTGTCCCCTTGGTAACCAGATGATCACTTAGACAACAGTGCCAAGGCAGGGAGCCCACCCACCCACAAGACTAAGGCCTCCTCCTGCTTGACTGCTGGCAGCTGCAGGGTATTAAGGAGAAGGCACTGAATAAAGGTCCCCATGAGGCAGGGGAGAAAGAGCCCTGGGCAGGGAAGGTCTGCAGGCAGCCCAGGAAGGTGAGCTAACTGGGTCAGCACCTGGACAGCTCTCCGCAGGCCTGCTCCCTGCGGCCCGGAGCCTGGCAGTTGGGAGGCTCTTGGTGAAAGGTGGTCCCACCCTCATAAGCCCCAGACTTGTCCGTATTCTTTGCTGAACCCCACAAAGCTGCTCTGGTGGCTCGTGCCCCCGGGCTTCAGGGAGACACCAACCTCACCTACTCCATGTCAGCGCCAGCACGGATTCACGCGGGTTGAGGTTGGAGCCTTGAAGGCACTCGGGGCTGAAGCTCTCTGAGCACCACACAGGTCTTGAGCCAGCATCCCCGCAGGGCAACATGCACAGGACAGAGGGCAGTGGGTGGAGGGGGAGTGCGCCCCAAACAAGGGCCGGGAGGGTGGGCGTGGGAGAGAGTTGGGGGGGTCAGGAAATGAGAGTGTTTCATTACTTCGGAACAGAGAAAGCAGGACCAGGATCATGGCCTCCCCAATTACCGGGCTCCTGGGATGAAGAAAACAGCATCTTAAATGGCCATTTTCTAGCTTTGAAGCTCATGGAAAAAGCTGCGAAAGACGGTTTTCCAGGCAGGCAGCCCCTGAGAAGAAAGCAGTGTGTGAGGAGCAGCCATCGGGGCAGGGGCCAGAAGGGCCCCCTCCAGCCAGGCAGCACCTTCCGGCCCTAGGGCTGCTCCCATTGCGAGCTGGGTAAACCCCGCTTCCAGGCCATGGTTCCTGTTGAAAAGAGCAACGGGGGCCTGGGGCACAGCCCTCTGGGAGGCTGCCTGGGGCTGAGCAAAAGCACTGCAACCAGTCCCACCCCCTTCTGGGAATCTCGTGACCACACTCACCGTGGCGCATTGGTGGTGCAGATGAACAAGAAGCCCCGAGTATTTACCATTCCATGCATTCGCCTCCCTGGTCTGCACCCATAGGAAGGAACATACAGTCATTAACAGTCAAGATTTTAATCACAGCCTAAGGACCGGAAAACTGTTCATGCTACCATGTTAAATAAAATGAAGGGCAAGAGCTATCTACATATAGATGACATGCTCTACGAAAAAAAGGCAATTGTACACACACAACGTGAAAGATGACAGGACTATGAGCAAATGAATCAAAGCATTCGCAGCTGTTCACCCTGAAAGAGTCATTATGGGCCATAATTGTGTTCTTCTTCATATTTTTCTATAGTATCGGGTGATTTTCCGTGAGCATGTAATCAGAAAATAACATTTATTATTTTATTTTATCTTATTTTTTGGAGTCGGGTCTCACTCTGTCACCCAGGCTGGAGTGCAGTGGTGTGATCATGGCTCGACCTCCTGGGCTCAGAGCAAACCTTCTGCCTCAGTTTCCCGAGCAGCTGGACTACAGACATGTCTCACCAGACTCACCTAATTTTTAAAAAACTTGTATGTGGCAATGCAGTCTTGCTATGTTGCCTACGACAGTCTCCTGGGCTCAAGTGATCCTCCCGCCTCAGCTTCCCAAAGTGCTAGGATTGCAGGCATAAGCCACCGCACCCAGCCTGTTATATATTCTTTATATTGTGGTAAAATATACATAACAAAATTTACCACTTTGGCCATTTTAAAAGTGTATAGTTCATTGGCTTTACATACATTATTGTACAACTATCACCATCACACAAAATAATATTTTTAATGTAGCTTGAAACTTAAAATTTTCTGTACAGATTGAAGTAAAGGGCTGGAAGCTAGAATTTTCAAATTGCACCATAAATATTGTTCAGTGGTCTCCTGAAATCTACTCAAATAAAAACCAGTGTGCTTCACAGGAACACTGATGTTGTCTGTATCAGTCAGAATGTTCTGGATGCCCGTGAGAGAACACCAGGAGCACGAACTCATGGACCCATGTACCTGGTGTCTGGACTGGAAGAGTGTGGGGCGCAGGTCCCAGAGGAAAACATGGGGACAGCTACTGGAAGAAGGGACACCCGTTACTAAATTGACAGATGCCCGTTGCATGGGGGTTAAGGAAGGACACAGCCCACCCCCACCCCGCCTAGGCTGGGGAACGATGATGCTGATCTTTTTGATTTAGGAAAAGAAATTTTATTGGAGTGAGCTTATTAATCCATAACATAAAATTGACTGTTTTAAAGCAGACGACTCCATGTCATTTAGTTCATTCCCAGTGTTGTGCAACCATCATCTCTATCGAGGTCCAAGACGCTCGCGTCGTCCCCAAAGGAAGCCCATGCCCCTTAAGCAGTCACTCCTCATTCCTGTCTCTCCGCCTCCTGGTACCTCCCCGTTTGCTTTCTGTGTCTGTGGGGCTGATGTTCTGGATATTTCTGCGTCTGGCTTCTTCCAGTGAGCACGCGTGTTCGAGGCTCACTCACATGGCAGCTTGCGAGTGAAGTTCCGAAGTTCCGAGCTTCATTCCCTCTGTGTGACTGAGTAATGCTCCATCGTGTGAGTGCTTATCCAGTCATCTGCTGACGGACATTCGAGTTGCTTGGTCTGCTGTTCCACCGGTGTGCGTGCACTTGAAAGCCTGCTTCTGCCTCCGCTGGGTGGATGCTTTGGCGGTGCTCAATCAGATGGTGACTGTGTTCAGCTTTTAGAGCAGCTGACGGACTGTCCTCTGTAGTGACTCATTCCCACCAGTCATATGACACTGGCTGTTTTCCTTATTTTCTTCTTCTGGTTTATAGCCATCCTAGCGGGTGCAAAGCACATGAGACTGATCTTGTGCACGGGAAGTCTGAGATGGTCAGCGATGGTGGGAACAGGGTGGGGAACGGCCACTGCTGAACCTTCCCCGCGAGCTCCAGCTGTCCTTCTGGAGCAAGTGAAGGTCTGTAGGCCCTGGAGTAGCAACAGGCCTCTCAGAAACGGCTGGCCTCCGGGGGGCTAGAAGCCTCTGGTTTCCGAAACCTTGGTCGGGAATGGCTCACGTGCCCAAGTCAGCACTGGTGAAGACCATCGATTGTGCTCCTCCACAGGGACAGAGAAGACGCCCATTTCCTCAGTCACCGTCACCTACTGGCAAATGCCTAGTGTTTGCTGGCAGAGCTTCTGCCCTTTCATGGAGAAAAGTTTAGCACCAGCTGTGCTCCCGCCCTTGGTCAAGGCAGTGGCGATTACGGCCAGCCTGGGTGAGAAGGACACGGCTGGCAGCTGAGGCAGGGGCCTGGGAACGCTAACCCAGGAAAGGCACCGTGGCCCACCGACAGCTCATGACAGCAGCAGGAGGGCGGCTCTCCATGGGGTGGGAGCGTGTGCCTCGGAGCCAGGTCGTCTCGTAACGCGTCCTGTGGCTGCCCCACCCACCCCCGGAGACGTCGGTAACTTGGGACCTCTAAGTTTGGGTTCGTCACTTGGGAAATGGGCATAATTCTCGTAAAGGCCACCTCAAGAGACAGTTAAGCAAATGCAGGAGACACTACATTCCGAGTGTACAGCACAGGGCCTGGCCCTGAGGAGCAAATCACTGCCATTCTTCGGGTCTTGGTGCGTGTTCAGTGATGGTGCCCACAGGGAGAATCATGTTTGTAACTCGTTCACAGTCATCGCTGAGGTGCTGGCTCCCTGCCGAGGGCAGGTATGGGGTGGCTTGGGGTCACAGGAGAGGCAGAGAGGAACCACAGAGGGAGAACGCTTTCCAGGTGCCGTTGTTGCACTTGGCCCTGGACACACCAGCACCCTCTACGGCCTACCGGGAGGGTGGGTGGTAGGAAGGTAGTGTCCAGACGCTCTTGCTGGCATAAAGAGAAAAAAAAATTGGGGGGGGCGGTGGGCTGTGCCCCATCCATGGAGAGGCTGTCCTGGCCCTTGACCCCTTGCGAAAGCAGAAGATTAGTTCCCCACCACGAGTCCTAACACTCTTCCAAAGACAGCATGGCTAGTGTCATGTGAGGGGGAAGCTTGCCTCCTTCACACACCTTGGACACCTCCCTGGGACACAGCGGCCCGGTGGCTACCGTCTTCTGGAGTGGCATCTTCCTCTGGGCCTTGCTTTCCTTAGAAGGACCCTGCAGTGGCCAACAGGCGCCACCCCAGGGAGAGGCGTCCAGATCTGGGAGAGTGGCTGGGGGAGCTGAGCCCTGGCTGCACCCTGCGGGATGTGGATGCTCCTGTCTGCATCACTCAGAGGAGCACCCTGAAGTTCAGGGCCACATGCATGCTCACAGGGTCAGCGAGTCCATTTCAGATAGAGCTGGGACTGGTTCACCCAACACACCTGGCCCACCCAGTGGGGCGGGGGTGACCCAGCCATGATGCTCTCCACGGCAAGGGCAACACGTTTCTGGGCTATCCCCCAGACTGGCTCTCCATGGCACGGACGTTATGTGGTTGGGAGGCTTGGACGCTCTCCCACCTGGATGCCAGGCCATGCACATCGTAGCGGAGACCCATGAAGCCGCCTCAGAGGAGGAGCATGCTTCTCCCCACTGGCTGGGTGCCCTCCATGTGTCCACCTACCCTCCCTGCAGGCAGTCCCTGTCCTGTCCCGCGACTCACTCTCTGTAGGTATGGAGATGAGGAAGCCTGACTGTCCGGGTAAGCTTTAGCCCACAGGCTTACCCTGGACTGAAGGATGGATGTGAGTGATTTTGCCTCCCAGAGACATCTGGCAAGTGTCCAGAGACATTTGGGAGATGATCACGGGCATCTGGTGGGCAGAGGCCAGGGATGCTGCTGAATGTCCTGTAGAGCACAGGGCAGTCCCCACAGTAGAAAATAATGCAGCCCAAAATGCCACAGTGCCAAGGCTGAGAGACCCTGACAGAGACAACCACAGATTCACAAGCTTCGAGTAGGGGAGGGACATTTCCCAAGCGGTGAGGCAAGGCACCAGCAGGCATGCGGCAGGGCTCCGGTCAGAAACGGTGGGCAGGGTGCTAGGTGATCCCATGGCTGCTCTGGGTGGTCCTGGGCAGGTCCACAGCCCCAGTGGAGTCACCGGCTCACTCTGGTGCTTTCACACTGCTCCTGGTTTAGACAATCAGTCATATAATGTCCCCTGGTTAGGCTGGAACAACGGCCACTTCCTCTGAGGCACAACTCCCTGGACTAGAGAACAATGCTCTCCTCCTCTCGAACTGAGGCAAAGCCTGGAGACAGGTGCATGCCAGGTGCATGGGAGGGGCGGGAACCTCCGCGGACAGAAGTCATGTGGGTCTAACTCACAAAACAATCACTCTGCCTTTTCTCAGTCTAATACAGTTTCCCAGCATCTCCTCTCAGGCCTTTCATCCTTCCTCTGTTGTTCTTAGTTTTGTTCTGTTTTGTTTTGCTATGAATCGTTCTTGCCACAGCGGTGGGTTTCTGGCCAGCGATCCCCGGGCAAGGCCCCCTGGAGAAACCCCCCAGAACGATGTCTTTTTCACACTGGAGAAAGCCTCAGGAGCGCTGTGATGGCAAGCTGTTCTTCCCTGGCCCCGCTCCCAGCCTGGTTAATTGCCACAGTCCCTTCAGAGGCCAAGAGCTGGCCACAGGAGTCCCCACCCAGGTCTCTCTGAGTCACATGCTGCACCAGCCATCAGCAAGGAGAATGGACCGCCCGTGGTTGGCTTGCCCCGATGAACACCCGCCTCCCGAGGACCCAGGGAGCACACAGCTACCCACAGTCAGCCCCAAATAGGGGCGCTATCAGCAGAGGAAGGCGAGCGGAGGAACAGCCATTAGGTAGGCCATCGACAGGCTGTGTCCAAAGAACTGCAAAGAAGATATGCCAGTCCCGGCTTCTGTCACTCCTGCCCCCTCTCGGAGGGGACCTTTGCTCATCTCTTGATGACAGGGTGGGCTGAGGGGCAATGTTTGATGTCAGCAGCCTACTCCCCTCAGCCCAGATGAGGTGACCAGTCACGGGAGCCTGGCCCTGGAAAGCCAGGCTTGCCAGTGACCGATGACACGGCAGGACCTGAATGTGCGCCAAGCCATCGGGTTCCTTCTGCGGAAAAGTGCCAAGACCCACCAACCGATGGATGCAGACGCTCGAAGGAGCCGGAGCCAAGGAGGGGCAGGAGGAGGCAGGGAAGCTGACGTCTGGAGGAAACGGGCCAGCGGGGGGAGAAACGTCCTCGGAAGGTCAAGTCCTGTGTGCCTCCACTCCGGTCACGCCTCAGAAACCACGAGAGCACCCTGAGGGAGAGCAGACCCCTGGCTGCTGGGGCTCCGGCAGAGGGTAGGCGAGGACGAGAAAGGGGAGGACAAGTGAGCATCTTTCTTCTTTCTCAGGAAGGGTTCCTTATCTTGGTTATGGCGTTGGCTACATGAGCTGTACGTAGGATTTCATAGCAGCACACACACAATGAGCGGATGTGAAACCCGTGACCCAAACCAGGTGTGTCGTTTAGTGAACAGTATTTTATTCTGTTCTTCTCCTGGTCTTAATAGTGTACTATTGTCATGTAGGCTGTTTGTTGGGAAGCTGGGTGATGGGACGTGGGAACTCTCTATGTGATTTTCGAAAATGATTTCGAGTCTCAAATTACTTCAAAATGAAAAGTTTTAAGAAGAGTTGGTAACTCACCGCTGCCAGAGTGGCACCAAGCCACCCGAGGGCCCTGCTCCGTGACACAAACACGCCTCTGAACCCCCTCGAAGCCGCACCACGTCGGCGTCGCACTTCAACGTGAGTTCTGGCGCGGAAAGCAAGCCCTGCCCCAACCACAGTGTCTGGTCCCCGGACCCCACAACTCATGTCCTCCTCACACACAAAATACCATCCTTCCATCCCAAGGCTACCAACATCTTAGCGTGTTCCAGCATCAACTCAGAAGTCTGAAGTCACATAGGAGACTCAAGGCCAGTTCCTTGTAGCTATGAGCCTGTAAAATCAAAAGCAAGGTCTTCACTTCCACGACGTGAGGCTGGAACGGCCTGCGTAAGTCCGGACCTCGCAGGGCAGACATTCAGTGCAAGGCCCCAGAATGATCTCCCTTGGCCCCTTGCCCCACATCTGGGCACAATGGCGAGGGTGGGCTCTGAGGCCCTGGGCAGCCCCACCCCGTGGCTGTGCTGGGCACAGGCCACGTGGTTGCTCTCCCAGGTTGGAGTCAGGGCCTGTGGCTTTTCCCGGTGGGTGCTGTATGCGGCCCATGGCTCCACAGCTCAGGGCTCCACACTAGGCACTGCCCACGTGGGGATTCTCCCTGAGGGGGGTCTGCCCCTGCAGCAGGGTTCTGCCTGGCTCCCAGGCCTTGTGACACCTCCTCTCAAGTCTGGGTGGAAGCTGCCACACTCCCACTACTCCAGCATCCTGCTCACCAGCAGAACTAACACTGTGTGGACATGGATGCCCATGGAGACCTTGGGAAGCTGCTCCCTGCCCAAGCAGCCCAGAAGTGACATGTGCTTCGGCACCAGAGAGCTCAAGAAGTCAGTCATGTGGCAACCTCATTTCCCCCGAGACCTCATCAGCATGGCCTTTGCGCCCCACATTCCCATCAGTTCTGGCCACAACCACTTCAATCTCTAAAGAGCTCCAGCCTGCCTTCGAAGCCCTCACCAGAGCTGCCCTTGATGCTCCATTCACGGTAATACACTCTCTTTCTAGCTCGTTCCTCCAAACTCCTCCAATCTCTGCCCATTGGACAGTTCCAAAACCACTTCTACGTCCCCAGGTATCTCCACAGCAACACCCCACTGTTGGTGCCAATTTGCTGCCTTAGTCTGTTTTGTGTTTCTATAACTACTGAGACTGAGTCGTCTATGACGGGGCTTATTTGGCTCACCGCCCTGGTGGCTGGGACATTCAAGACCGCACCGCTGCCTCTGATGATGGCCCAGGCTGCTTCAACTCACGACAGAAAGCGTAATGGGAGCTGGGTGTGCACAGGGACCACGTGGTGAGGGAGGACTGGCGCAGAAGCCAAGGAAGACGCACTCTGTTAACAACCCACCACCTCTGGGATGAACCCACTCCTGGAGAGCGAGATTCACTCCCCCTCGAGGAAGGGTTTTACTCCAAGAGAAAGCTGCCCCGTGACCCAAGTACCTCCCCACACTGCCACACTGGAGATCAAATTTCAACACGAACTTGGGTGGGGAAAAACAAACCATATTCAAACCATAGCAAGATGTTTTTATTGTCCTTGGTCCCGGCTGTCTTCTTTTATCTTATCATTCATTGGAAGTATTTTGCTTTCAAGCCACTTCGACCCTGGAGAAAGAGGCAAGAGCCCCAAATGCTCTCTGACTCTAAACTCTGGTGATCATTGCATCCCTGGCACATAGTTTAGGGCTCACATAAATATTTATTGACTGAATAGCCGAAGACGCTTGACAACAAACCAGTAAACACTGAAAGAAACACTCGTTGTTAATCTGAGAGCAAGAAAATGTCACCTTGGAAAACAGGGTTTCAAGAGGCAAGATAGGAAATACATACCAAGAGTCTCAAGAATGTTCCGTCATTAAATTTCTGGGAATCCAACTGAGGATATAATTCAAAATGCACTCAAAAGTTTAGGAACAAGATGGTGTTTATCACTGACTTGTTTAAAAGATAAAAATAAAAAACCGGAAAAACCTACAATTCCAACAATACGGCAGTTACTAAGAATATGTCAATTTCTTCTCAAAACTTTGATGCCTGCTCATTTGCTTTTTGGCTAAGTATTTAATCAAATGCCACATAAACGGATGAAATGCAGGTGAAAAGAAACGAACACAGAGAATAAAGATGAGATTTTAAAAAACGACTCTAGAGACAGTTGTGGGCAGGACAGCAACAAAAGACTGAGGAATATTGCGAACATCTCAGTGGACTCCATGCTCGCCTGCTTGGTGTATCGTGCGTCTCTTCAAATAAACCCAAATTGGGACTTATAAATAAAGCCTTAGGGGTGTAGTTCATGAAAGAAAGACATTCCTGCTCAGAGAAGACCCCGTCCTTTCTGAATGGCATGCATTCACAGGTTTTTGAGCTATCAGAAAATGTCTGAAAGATGTGTGACTCGGCATCTGCGACTCTGCTCTCATGACCAGCTTGGAGGCCCAGAGGGGTTTGGCAAGGGGGCTTTGCCACGAACAGAGAGCAAGACGACGGATAGCGATGACACCCAGTGAGCAGGTTTCCAGGCAGGTGAGCTGTCTTGGAATGGCGGGAGTTTCTGTTCCTTGCATCAGCGACAATAAGCAGGGGATATGTTTGCATACTTTCTTAAAAAGCAAAGCACTCGTATCGTGCTCTGCCCTCATCAAGTCCAATCGTTTTTCCCCTGAGTTGCCCATTGCCAGAGAAATCAGTTATTTCTGTCTGACAAGTTCCTGTCCACTGGCGAAGGCGGGCTTCAGATTGCTCTGGACTCTGGGGCAGGGAGGAGGGGGTGGGTCTCAGCCTCAGGGCCATCCTGAGGTGGGAGGGTGAGCCTGGCGCCAGCCAACCATTCCTGCCAGCTTCCTCCTTCCTCCTGGGCCTCTCCAGGCAAGAGTCAGCCAGGTGAGGGCGGCTGCAAAGGTGCCTGCTGGGTTCTGAGAACTGTGGTGCTATTTTTCTCTCTCCTCCCACGCTCAGACTGCTCAAAAAAAAAAAAAAAAAAAAAGCCAGAAGGAGGAGGGTGAAGGTGGGAGAGAGACTTCCAGAAACAGTTACCGAGGGCACCAGTCTCACTGGCATCACAGTCACCTGCCCCTGGGTGACAGGGTGGGCCTTGAAGAAGCCAGATGGGGGCGCCCATGGGCTCTGGCCCGGCATCTTCCCACCCATTGTCACCTCTGACCCCCAGTGGGGCAAGGGTAGAAAGGTCAGAGAGACCCAGGGCCCAGCCGCGTCACGCTACTGAGGAGCCGTGTCTCCAGAAGCCGGCTAATTGCCTTGGGCCTCAGTTTCCCCGTCTGTGAGATGTGACCCATGACCTCCACCTCACGGAGGCGCCACGAGTGCTCAGTGAGACAAGTATGTTCGGATCACAAGTGGGGCCCTGGCTGCATGTCAGCCCTCCCCTCCTGCCTGGTTCGGGTTTCTGCTTGCCGTGGCCTCCCCTTTTCAGCCTCTCCTCCATCAGAGCGCAGCCTCACTGTCTCCTCCTCCAGGCAGTCATCTGGCATGCTCACATCTCTGCTCTTCTCATAGGCTCTGTTTGTCTGGTGTTGCGCACCTGGGTGTTGTTATTTACGCTCCCGGGACATGGCTTTCCCTTTCGGTAAAATGCGCGAGGCAAGAACCCTGGGGGGTTGAGGGTGGGGCCACCGTGGGCTTTAAGTAAACGCACATGAAGTCACCTGAAGAAGGCCTGGCAGCCCCAGCTGGTCCCCGGGCTCGCACCCTTCACTCGAGGCTATGCCTGCTCCGCACTTTGGCTCTAGCTGCCCTCTCTCCTGCCGAGACCGAGTCCAGGCCAGCCTTCTTCTCCCCAGCGCTGTTCCTACTTATCTCGTCCAGATCGGACCTCTCCGGGGCACTCACGGATTCGCTTTGTTAGAAGAAGAATCTCGGGCAGACGCCTGCTCTGCTCTCTGGAAGAAAGCTCTCCCGGCCCACTCCCTGCGGGCTCCCGGGCAACACACCTGGGCGGGTGGTGGGAACCAGGCGGCCTTGGCCTGGGCCCACCCCTGGTGTTCTAGCTGAACCAGCATGTCACCACCAGAGAACGAGGAGGGGTTCGGAGAGCCATGCACGGGGGACGTGGGTGGCCGTGGCCTCCAGATGCCAGGCTGGGGGCTCCCGATGAGCTTCCTAGAGGCGACCCGTCCTCAGTCCTGTGCGGCCAGTGGTCTCCTTGAGTTTGTGAGTGCCTCGAGGGCACAGCCCGCAGCGGAAAAGCCTCCGGGACACCTCGCCAGGCTCAGGTCCCTTCGCTTATTTACTCACCTGACAAACATTCAAGTTCCACCCCGTGCCCAGAGCTGCTCCCGGTGCTGGGACCCCGCGGCAAACAGGACCGGGAGCTGCTTCCGCGGGTGGAGCACGTGTTCTGACAGGCCAGGACCCACCCTCTTGCACACGTGCCCAATGCACACGCACACGCGTGCAGAGGCCAAGCCTCTCCGAGCTCACCCTCCCACCCACTAGCCAGCACGCTGGCCAGTGAGGAGCGAAGGCCATGGGGAGCCTCGGTGGCAGAAGCCCTTGGAGGGCTCTCCACAGGAGAAGGGACCTGCTCAGAGGAGGTCCTGCTGGCTGCTGGGTAGAGGGGGCTGCGAGGGACCCGGGGTGACATGAAGGACGCCGGGCTGGGGGGGCGAGGGGCAGGAGCGAAGCAGGACTTGGAGCACGTTTCAGATTCGGTCTTCAACACCAGCACCTGACATCTGGGTGGGAGGATGCCTTGCTGTGGGGCATCCTGTATGTCGCGGGTGCTTGGTGGCATCTCTGGCTCTACAGGCTAGGGGGCAGTAGAGGCTTCTAGTTGTGACGACCAAAAACGTCTCTGGATGGTTCCATGTGCCCCAGGTGGCAAAGGGCCCCCAAGGGTCCCCCGATGGAGCGTAGACCCAGCAGCACCTCGCGAGTGAATCTGGCGGGCAGGGGTGGCGTGGGATGGGAAGGCCACGACTGGACTAGTGTTTGAGCTTCCACTCTGGGTGGCAAACGACATCCCTGGAAGGACAACTGTCCACCGCCTGGTGCTCAGGTTGTTCCCTTGACCTCTGTGGGACTGGGAGGACCAGCCACATTTCATCCCAGCTGGACCTCTGAGGCTGCCCTCCAGAGTCCTCTTGGGCGGGCACACGCAGGCCCCGCCGGTCGCTGGCTGCTTGGAGGGTGCCGCTGTGTGCATGACGACCTGCTCTGCTCCATCCTGCCTGGCAGCGAAAACGAAACAAGATAAGCCACACACCGAGGGAGGCAAAGGGCTGGCAGCCATCGCAGGCCACTCTTCGCCCTTCCCAGCAGCGAGAGGGATAGCTCAGCCCTGTCTACGTGGAGTCAACCAGCCCAGAGTAAAGTTCAGGGCCAGCCCGGGGGCCAGAGACTAGGCTACCGCGGGGACCCTTCGCTTTTCTCCGAAACACCTTCCCTTTGCCTGCATGGCAGCTGAAAGGCCCTTAACTTCCAGGAGGCTGCAGGGGACTGCGGAGTCTGAGGGCGGGGCACTGGCACTCCGCTGGCGGGAGCCGGGCCTGGAGGGAGGAGGCCAGACGGGGAGTCCGGATACGGAGCCCATCAGGAGGGGCGCGACAGGGCGTGGGGGAGGGGGGCGGCGGATAGAGCCGTGGGCGCCCGGGGACAGTGTTCCCCAAAGGAGCAAGAGGCGGCAAAGGCAAACTCTGCCAAGGCTGATCCTTGGCTTTCAGAAATTGTTTTTGTTGCCGCTGTTGTTTCAATTCTTTGGGGGGCTAAATCCCTCCACAGCGTTGAGTTTTGGGGGCTGGGTGTTTCTGAATGTTCCCATTAGGAAGCCTCCCCCAAGGCAGAAGGAGGTTGCTGGCACGAAAAGTGGGACAGTCCTGAAGCTGACGCCACAGGCAGCCATCAGGATGTGGGGAAAACACCTATTTCGGGAGGAAAACTCTTGAGATTTGGGCAGAATTTCTTCTGGGATCTTTTATTCCAGTGCAAGGGGACCATTCGCCCTTGCATGGCGTCCTCACCCGTGGCTCGTGCCCCCTGCCCTTGGGGGTGGGGGAAAGAACGTAAGCGTCCCAGGCAGGGCCACTGTGTGCCTAGGGTCTGGGCGACTCCCACCCCCAGCAGGTGCTCAGTGCTGGTAGATGAATGAATGAATGAATGAATGACGAACCACGACTTTATCCCAGGTACTGTTTGCGTGGGTTCTGATTCAAAGCATGAAGTGTTTCAAGAAAAAGAAAGTGACTTTAAGTGGAGAGTCGTGCGTGATCTGTGGAGGCTGTTCAGGGTCCGGTGTGCCCAGTGAACATTGAGGAACAGTCGTTGCCGTGCTGGGAAGGGACGCAAACGAGGCCAGGCACACGCAGAAACGGGCATTGTCTTTATTCATACACACCTGCTCCCAAACTACAGTTAATGTCTCTAACAAAGCATGTCATGCAGATGAGGACTCGAGGGTATACAAGTTGAAGAGAGCAATGCAGCAGTTTATACATCCATCTCTCTGCTGTGGAACCAGTGCCACTCGACCGTCGAGCGGCCCCCACTTTGTCAGCAGGTGGTCACACAGAAGGAAAGACCTTCATTTCCGTGTCTTCCTCCAGACACACTGAGATCTTACATGATGTTTTTCGACTTATGGTTTAACATGGTATGTCCTTCACACACAAAAAACCATGTAGCAAAAGCAGCGATTTCAAACGTTTCTGTCTATAAAAGGTATTTGGAAAGACCCTACTAGCAGGGACAGGAGGTTAATTTTTAAAACCTTTAGACTGCCTTCATGAATGATTTTGAATTCTCCACTGAGCCAACCCTTCAAGAAAATAATCACATTCTTCCAGGAGGAATATCAACACACATCTACAATCACAGGATTAGATACTCCTAAAGTTAAGCAGAGGAGACAAAGACAGTTGTTTAATCGGAAAATGCAAGCTGCTTTTGTCTTATTTTAGAAAAAAAGGCTCCAGAAAGAGGACTTGATTCCTATTTTCTGAGAAGTCGGGTTCTGTCTACTCACATAGGCGGGAAGATGCCAACAGGCATGCTTGCTGGCACCTCTTATTTCTCGGGATATGGAAGTACTTCTGAACTGCCCAGTGGGCAAATCCTCACAGGTATCTCTGAATCTTCACCCAGTGTGAGAGACCTAGGAACCAGAGGGCTCAGGGGACAGAGCTGAGCAAGCGTCCCCCTCCTCCTGCCAAAAGGGGATCACAGAGCCTCACAGAGGAAGGGGGTCCCAGAGACCCCTGAGAGTGCTATACGAGGACTACATCTGGGTAGTGGACGACAAGGCCATCTTTCCTACAGCTTTAAAGTTTCTAGCACTTCAGCAGCTGTCCCCAGTGTTTATTAAAAACTCACCGAGCACCAGCCTGCCAGCAAGTTCCACCTGAACTTGTAGTGGTTCTGATGTGGACACCGCACCTGACTGGTATGGGGAAATCCTGCAGCAGGGATGCAGGCCAGGGGCGCTCCAGTCGACCCAGACTGAGTCCATAGGCTCCTGGTGATTGGAATCATATGCAATTGTCAGTAGCTTGATTTTAAAAACTCATTTTTAAAGAATAATTGAGTTATTAAAGTTCTCTATAAAAAGTACAAATGGCCCAGTATATTCAGTGTTCTATCAGAATCAACAAATTAATTTCTTCCTTAAGGTTAATAAAAAGTCTTTGGAATTTGTGGGCTTTGTGTAGGGTCACTGTAAGGCTGTTTGATGGCTGAGTGCACCCTACACAGGTATTAAGTGACACACGATCACAGAGATGAGAGGCACAGGGATCACAAACATTCACGCCTTTAGCCTTCCCAAAGATTCCCTGACCTTACGGAACTGACAACGTTGTGGCTGACATCACTTCTAGATGACCGCCTTCATCCACGCCTGACACAGGGAACCTCTGCCGACTTTCTGGGTCTTCTAACAGCAGAATTACATGGCATTCTGAGATTTACTGTGTCATCCCAAAGGAGAGAGGACAGGAATGTTGACTGGCCAGCACGTTTCAGAAAACAGCGCCCAAGCAGCACGAGGAAACTGATTTTTTAAAAACACCTTCCAACAGTCTTTGTCAAACTGGTGTGCAGCCACTGACGAGAGCCCGCCTCCTTCCTGATGGCTGTCATGCCTACTGCTGTCCTTCTAACTCTTAAGATCGCGGTTCTGGGCCCCTGGCTCGGCGTCTGTTTCATGATCATGACCGTTTGGTGTGTTTGGTGGGGGAACAGGCACTCCTGCCCTGGTTGGGTCATAAACAAACAGGAGGTGGTGTGACATGCACACGCTAGAAACAGGTGACCTCCTAAGATCAGGGTGAGAAAAGTGACTGTCAGATGGTGTCATCTTTGTGACTCTCACCTTTTCCCCTTTTCAGTACTAAGAAAACAAATCCCTGCAAAAACCTCACATCTCCTCTGCCAAGTGGACGAGGTGCTGGTTGTGTTTGCGTCCTCCCCACCCATCCTGCACTACCACACATCTCGGCAGGAAGCCACAGGGGAACACGGACGGGAACCTACTGGCTTCCAGGGGCCTCAGGATGGGGTGGCTCTCCCGAGAGACGGCTGGCTCTCTCAAGGTAGGCAGGGGAAAGGGCTTCTAGCAGCTGGTGGGGATGTTGCTGGCATTTGGGGGCTGTTTTAAGAGGAACAGACCGTGTCCCTTGCAAAACCACTCTTGAGGACCTGCAGACGGCGACTTCCGCCAGCACCAACCTCTAGCAGAAAGCCGCTGATGATGGCACCACCGCCTCTGCCTCCGACTGTAGCATCTTCCTGGAGGCACGAAGCCCATGACTCTCCAGCTCCTTCCTGACCTCAGCCTCCCTCTCCCTTCTCAGCATGCCAGTGGGGGCTTCCTGGGGCCTGCGCCCTCATTCCAGCAAGTCTCCATGCTCTAAGGACTTGGCTCAGAGGTCCTCGACAGCTGCCTGCTGGTCGCCCTCATCTTGGTCTTTCAGCATCTTTCCACCCAGTAACTCAGGTGAGCTTCCAAATGGCTCTCGACCCCTGATCTTCCATCGAAATTCCTGATATGAAAGCCTGATGTATCCCACAGATTTGCCGCGCCAGGCCTGGGGTCGGGGAGAACTCAGAGCTAGAGAGCAATCATCTGGGCCCCTGGGCTTCGCGGTCAGCTTCTGAGGGAGCTCCTGCCTGGATGCGGCCTCCCATTAGCTTCTGAGGGCTGCGGCTGGCAGCACACGCCAGCAGCTTCCTTTCAGCTGGGCACCTGGTGGCTTTCATTGCAAAGCCAGGCAGTGGGCTGCCAGCCCATGGCCTGCAGCCCCAGAGGGAAGTTCTGCTGAGCAGCGGCCACCTTCCGAGGGGAAATTACGGCAGGGCAACTCGAGCGGCCTTTTGTGGTCACAGCGCGACAGCCCACGGAGACTTGGACAGTCTAGATGCTGCCGGGTGGCCTAGACCCCCACGGGTCCCCCAAAACACAGGCAGTGCTTGGTCCTTCCTAAAGGGTCCCCCAGGGACTCGCCTCCCCGTCAGCCTCGGACACAGCTGCTGCAGCGCACAGGGGCCCTCCTGCTGACACTTCACACAACGGCCACAGAGTGGGGCAGGGCCACAGGACTTTAGACACCAATTCTGTGGGTACCAGTGGTTCGTGGTTATTCACACGACTTAGTCTGTCCGCCACGCCTGCCTGGGGCTGCTCGGGTCTTTAAAGCCACGAGCCTTCACCAAAATCCAGCTCTCAGCAGCGTGTGCAACGGCCACATCATGGTCACACTGCATCAGGCCCTCATTCTCACTGCTTCCCCGGAGTGTGACCTCGAGTCTGCCATCCCCCAGGCGGTGTGCTGGGCCCACGGCCAGGGCATTTTCTTTAAAAGCGTTGTCACGCATTCTGAAATGATACAAGGCAGCTGAGGCGGCGAGTATGTTTTCTAGAGCAGTGTCAACCTGGAACCATGTGCTGGCTGTGAGGCGAAGCACGAGCCTGCTGCTTGCTTAGGACAGGCAGGCAGCGTGGGGTGCTGGGTGCATGGTCCCTAGCCCCACGTATTCTGTGTGGGATTGTCTTGGGGCCACTCCCTCCATTCCAGGGCAGGGCGACTGGCCCGCTTGTCTCCTAGGCTCTTCCTATCAGCTGCTCCCTCAGTTTCCCATGGGGTTAGATGAGGACACCTGGTCGGAACACACCCTGAATGTGTGCAGACCACAGGACTGCAGGGAGGGAGAAGCCAGGCCCCTCTGGAGTTCTGATGTCTACTGCAGCAGATGACAGGAGAAATAGCTCTGGTCTGGCCTGGTCCAGCCCTACTCCTCTCTCCCCTCCTCGGGGCTTTACAGGACTATAGGACAGCCCAGGCCTCTCACCTCAAAGCCCCTTCAGTGGTTGTGTGTTGTGTGGACTTCAGGCAACAGCCCGAGGGGGATGCTTTTGAGAGAACAGAGCTGCACTGTGTGACCTTTCCTTTCTGCTACAGAACCTGGCTCCTCTGAGGACCTGGCACTGGGAGGCGGGGGCGTCTCGCCAAGGAAGTGCTCCTCACAAGACCAGAAAGGCCAGTTCTAGCGATGGCCGGAAGGAAGCCTGCAGCCTCTGCAAAGTGCCTGCTGGCACGGCTGAGCTCAGGGGCTGCTTGTGTGTGTGGGAGCGCGCGGCAGCCGCGCAGGGAGGGCAAGATAGACTGCGTGACTCTGGCACATCCCGGGACACAGCACGAAGGGAGGCTCCTTGTCCCTCCCACCCCGGAGTCACCACCAGCCTCAAGGCCGAGAGGAAGAACAAAACAAACAGAGCACACGGAGTTCAGCCCAGGCGCTGGGAGGACGGCACACGTGCACAAACACACGAGGCATTCTGGAGTCAGACACTTCCTGCTGTCCCAAGATGAAGAGCGGCAGGGGATCCCGAAAGGAAGACGGCACTGAGAAGCGGAGAGAGTCTCGTCTCAAAAACGACTCCCACAATCAAAACTGCTGTCTGCAGGCAGAATCAAGTACATATATACATATATACACACTATGTAGTAAAAGCCTAATTGCTCCTGTAAAGTAGCCATTCACTTTGAAATTAGATCTGCATTAAGAAAGTGATGTGTCTGACACAGTGCCAGTGTGCGGGGAGAGGGGAGGGGAGAGAGCACGGGAGCAGAGAATTAAGCTAAAGCTTAATCATAAAAGCAGATCAGAAACAAAGACCGTCACAAACGTAGCACGGCTGTGTTTTATAAACTAATTATCATACTCTCTTTGCACTTGATGTGGCTATATCAATAATATAGATTCACTTGTTATGAAGGTTTATTATAAACATGCAAAATAAATTGCATGATGCATTTGCAAAACATATTAAACTCCTTCTAGCGATAAGACATCTTTGAGCCGCTTTGCACCTGCGTGTCCTGATGCCACAGCTCCAGGTGTGTCATTCCACACAGATTATATTGTTCTCATCCCTAAGTGGCCGTCAAGGGCGGGAGAAGGAAGACAAGTCAGTGGGGGCTGATGTGAGAATCGACACTTCGGTTAAGTCACTGTACATCAGACTTTCAGAAACGACACGCAGCCTATTAAATAAATAAGTACAAAAGGGGGCAGGGCACACACTTCAGCGTCCTGGGAAGGGGAACAACGCAGGGAGCAAAGTCTCGGTCGGGGTGGGTTGGCTGACAACACTCGTGAGTAGTGGCATGATGACTGATGGCACCCTGGATCGAAGAATAATCTCCCCGAGATCGAAACGAACACACACACGGGTCTGTCCTTGATCTGAAACGGCTTCACATGCTCGTGTAGCGAAGTCCTTAGACAATTTGGCCTCTTAAAAAGAATGCAAGCGTCAAGACAGTTACCAGCCAAGGAGGGTGCCAGATGACAGACCCACCCAATGCCCATCTGAGGACCTGATGTGTCTTTCTTTTTTAAAAACTGGTAACCACCGGACTGTGGTTGGATGACGACGTGTCAATGCTTGGGAACAGTAATTGGGCTCATCCTGGCCTCTTGGAGTCTAGGGACTGTTTCCATCGAGGCAGAGAACAGAAGCAGCGGGGACTTGGGTACTTCGAAGCCTCCCCCACCCCAGCCTCTCCTTGCTCACTCTGGGCTCTGTGTTCTTTCATTCCAAAGATGTCCTGGGAGATGTTTCCAGCCCTCTAGGCTGTGTGGGCCAGCTTTTGCGTCTCTGACTGGGGACTCCCATGGTGAAAATCCCCAGACAGAGGATATGGAAGATATGTCAAATCGTACCAAAAAGGGGCAAGAGTCTGCTTTCTAGGAAGGGTTAGCCTACCGCCAAATGTGACTTCTACATAATTAAACTGGACACTGTACATCACGTATCATCTTCCACTAAGATAATGTTCTTGGATGTAAGAGAGAAGACCCTGAACAGTGACCATGTTTGGACTAATAACCCTACAATTTTCAGGCCTCGATGTACAGCAAGACACAAGGCCGTGGCCTTAAAATTTTAGGGTTAAGGATCGTTTCCCACCGCTGGGAGGGCTGGGGGCTAGGGCGGCGTTTGTTCTCGCTGGTGAGGTTCATACTGCACTCTGTAGGATGGGGTGCACAAACTGGGGGTTGACATACGAGAACCCTTCAAAGTCAGACTGGTCTATATTTGCGATGACTAGCTGATCGGGCGGCGTCAAGATGGGCTGTCCGCGTGTGAAGAACTTGTCAAAGTTTTCTGCGCCTTTGCCACACTGTGGAGGAAAGAGACAAAGGAGTAGAAGTCAGTAAATATTACAGGGCACGGGGGCAGCGCCCTGAGAGCCTCTGTGGGAGGGGTGCAGTCTGGGGAAATCGGGCTGGGTGGGCAGGGAAGCCTCGGGGGACTTGCGGGCCCACTGGATCCAAAAGCCAGGCACAGCGGACGCTGGCGAGCCACGCCCTGGGAGTCTTCAGACGCTCCCGAGTGGAAACCCGAGGCGGCAGACATGTCGGCAGTAAGCAGCAACAGGCTGGCTGTCTCTTCTCCCCCACCTCCCAAGCAAGCATGGCTGTGAGCACACACGTAGCACGGCTCCACAGCGACAGGCTGGGGTGCCAGCGGGCAGTTACCCCTGAACCAGGAGGGCGAGGTGACTGCCTGCTTCTGGCTCTTTGCCACGGTATTTGTAATAAAGTAAAAGCTGTGTTATCGTTGCCTTCCAACTGGGATGTTCCAGAAACTCTAGCCCCTAAATCAAGCTTCCAGCAACATGGGGCAGGTGTGGTGGCCAGGTTGAGAGCTCCATGCCTGGGCCCACCTGGAATTCAGCGCACCTAGACAGAGCCAGCCAACCTGCAGGCAGGGTGAGTGCTGCTCACCTGTGGGGAGGCCTCAGACTGGAGGAGGTGTGCACCAGTGCCTGGGGAAGCGGGGCAAAGCCTGCTGTCTTGGATGTCCCTCCCCTCCAGGGTCCTGTGCAGGTGGGCCACAGGCAGAGCTGCCCTGTCAGGGTCTCTGAGACCCACAGATGCCCAAGCAGGCCTGACCCCAAACGGGGAAAAGCGATGTCCTCCCCAGTCTTCCTGCTGCCCAGAGGGCTGTGGCATGTTGAAGTCCCCAGAAGCCCAGGGCGACTCTGAACAGGGGAAGCTGGGGGTTCCACTGGGGACAGTGATAATGCTTTCCAACAGGTGGCAGCCCACTGTCCTCTGGCTTGTGGGTAGTATCACAAAAGCAACAGGAGCAATTCCTCAGATCTTTGAGAGAGAACGGTTCTAGGTGGGCTGTGAGGTGGCGTCCACCCGATTTCCTCATATGTGAAGTGTGGAGATCATCACACCATGTGACAGGGCTGTCACAGGGCTGACACGCAGAGTTTCACACAGAGCCCTGCATGGCGAGAGTCCAGCATGCGGTGTTGGTGTTTTCAAGAGGGCAAGATGGCCTCACAGGCTGTGCTTCTCACCGCCTCTTTCCCATGCTTTCTCTATCTTCTAGAAGGTCTGCTGGAGAATCCAGTTTTTTTGTTTTTGTTTTTGTTTTTTTTGAGTTGGAGTCTCACTCTGTCGCCCAGACTGAAGTGCAGTGGCCGCTCCCGGCTACCGCAGCCTCGACCTGCTGGGCTCCGGCGATCCTTCCGCCTCAGCCTTCCGAGTAGCCGGAATTACAGGCACACGCTACCATGCCCGGCTGATTTTTTTATTTATTGTAGAGATGAGGTCTCGCTGCCCAGGCAGATTCATTACACTTGTCCCACTTTCTTTTCCTCCAATAAAACCCGCTCCTAAGTGCCTGCTGAGGTGGAAAGCAAGCCACAAGTTCAGAGTAAGGTCTTTACAACACAGCCTTCCTCCTGGGCTGACTTCCATGTGAATGAGAACCCTCTGCCCCAGGAGGGTCACAGGCAGCGACTGATGGGCCTGTGATGGGAGGGACAGGACAAGAGGCAGGCACCTGACTGTTGACCTTTAAAGTCACTTGTGGAGAGGCCAGCTCATCACCTGGGTCCCATCTCCTGCACGCAGGACAGCAGAGCTTCTACTCACACTCAACGTCTCCATGGGGCACTTCCTTGGAAGAGTACCAAGTGCTTCAGAGCCAAGGTCAGCGCAGGCACAGCCTGACACACCACCCTACACGCACAGGCCATTCCCAAGCATCAAAAAAAGCCTCTTGGAAACAATAAACAAGTGCACGCTGTTTCTTCCTAGGCATTAATCAGGAGTCTGTGCTTGATTATCAGCTCAACCAGCAGAATCCACCTTCCGTGGGGTACCACGTTCAGATGCTGCTGTGATGGTGGAAACAGCCAAAGAAATAGCCCTCCTTTGATATTCAAGTGCTTCTCAGTCAGGGGCGATTTTGCCCCTGAGGGAACCCACTTTGGGGGGCCAATACCTGGGCAGGGCAAGTCTGGCACCCGGGGGGCAGAGCTCAGGGGCAGTGTGGAACATCCTATATTGCACGAGGCAGCCTCTCCCTGTGGCCCCCGCCCAAAGACTGTTGGCTCAAAACGTCAGCAGTGCTGCTGTTGGAAGACTCGAGAACATGCCAAGACTGTCAGGTGAGGCCGAGTAGGCCCTGGGTGCAGTGTGAGGGCAGGGTGGGCGCTAAACCAGGAAGCCGGACAGGAATAGCCAATGCAAAAGCAGAGGACAGGAAGTCTGGAAGCCCAGAAGCCCAAAGCAAAAGCACTGTGGACCTGGGTGCTGCTGGGTGGGGTCAGCTGTGGGGAGCACGCCCTGCTGGAGCCCAGTTCATCCACATCCACTGCCTGGAAGATTCTGAGTGCATCTACTGCCAGGGTTCCCAGGAGCTGGGACATGTGCTCCCATGGCAAGAGAACATCTGTACTTTTCCTGACAGTCACTAACCACGCAAAGATAAGCAAGGCAAAATTTCTGGGGGAAATATAGTAGAATGTGAGCCCCTCAAAGGAAGAGCCAGGCCAGCTGAGGCAAAATGTCCTGTCTCCTCTGGCCGGGTGTTGGGCGAGCGCTCAACGTGCCAGCCTGTTCTGCGAAGAATACACAGGTCTGACCCTTCCCTTTGAGCATAATTTTTAAGGTATTCATAAATCACCTTCTAATGGAAAGCTTCCAGAAGCCACAGATTTACTGCCAAAATAATAAAAAATAAACGAAGAGCAAATTAAAGAGACTCCCAAGATCTCAAAGGGAACCACAGAGACACCCATGCTGAGCAGTCTGGGGAAGGGGCTCCAGGACATCAAAGTCTAAAGCTGGCGTCCGGGGAAGGGTCGCGCCCAAGGGCTTCCACTGCCACAACGCGGGTGCGTGGCCAGCGGGGCAAGAGCCTCCTTGGTCAAAGCCTCTCACAGTGACCACGCTGAAGGCCGCAGAGCAAGGGGAGGGGACGGAGCCCAGACCCGCCCAGCTGCGCCCCGCAGTTCACCCAGTGGGACGTGTGGCTGCTCACGCTGGAAACACCTTCCTTCTCTCTCGCTCTAAATCTCCCAGGAACTTTCCCTGATCTCAACGAGAGAGAAATCACATTTGGGCAGATGAAAGCTTTGCTTGCACCAGTTCACTTGGGTGAGGAGGCCAGAGGTTGGGACAGGCTGAGGGCAAAGAGCAAGGCTGAAGTGCTTAGTCGATGCCTCGGCAGTGGGACACAGAGACGTGGGCGTGTCTCAGCAGGCCCTGGGGCGGGGCGACCGGGAGGCTGGGCTGACCTGAGGGACACCTCACCCCACGGCTCAGAAGGGCCTTTCACTCTGAGGAAGATCACACCAGAAAGTTTTCTTCCCTCACGTGGGGGGGGGGGCACAGTTGTTTTCACCACAGGTTTGGCTTGGTGAGAAATAACACTTTTTTGCCACGCGGGGCTCTCAGTGCTTTAATAACCGGCCTTCTGCAGTTCTTTGCAAAATCAGGCCCAGAGATAGACCATCTTCTTGGAGTCGAATTTGAGAGGATCCTGAATGACCTGTTTCTGAAGATGTTTCTGTTCAGAAGGGCTACCGTCCTCGTCACCACTGCCACCTGCCAAGGAGGATGATGACACCAGAGCTCTGCCGAGTCTTGGGGACAAGACACACCGTAGATGCCTGACAGACGAGAGGCTCCTCCTACTACCAACAGCGCAACCTTACTCACAACCTTGAGTGTGACGGGCCAGGGGCCTTGGGCAGCATCTTGGATCTGAGCAGGGAGCGAGAGGCCCGGAGACGGAGGGCCGGGGGCGCCTCGAGGCACCTGTGGATGCCCGAGTGAGCAAGGGGAGGGTGAAGGCGGGCCGAGCCTTGCGGCAGGCGCC
Organism: Carlito syrichta; assembly: GCF_000164805.1. Taxonomy (NCBI): domain Eukaryota; kingdom Metazoa; phylum Chordata; class Mammalia; order Primates; family Tarsiidae; genus Carlito; species Carlito syrichta. The sequence goes on from NW_007253792.1 coordinate 71,573, forward strand.
TTCCAACAGTGCGGGGATGCGGCAAGTTTCCCCCACAGCCGTCTGAAGGACAGTCGCTACAGCCCTCTGTGACCACAGGTGGGTTTGGACTGTCCGTGGCCTCTTGCTCCTCGGCCGCCCAATGACACGCAGCGGCCAGAACCATCACTTGCGCCTGTGAGCAGAGCCCCTGGATGGCTGTGCGCTGTCTATGCCTCTGGCCAGCAGAGGCTCCGGCCCTCTGGGATGTGACGTGCCACCACGCAACTGCTGTGGGGCAGAGATGCAGGGCAGAGGGCAGTGGGAGGAGCCCAGACCCGGACAGCGGCACGGGCGCCCAGAAGAGTTCCTCTGGTACCCCCGAGACCAGGCGAGGCCGTGTGTTCACTGGCAGTGTCGATGGCTGAGGGAAAGCAGGGGCAGGCGGACAGGAGCACTCGGCCGGAGAGCCAGACACAGGCGTAGTGTGAGGCAACTCCCCGCCTCTCTCCACGGAGGGAGACGGGCTGTGACCACCCACCTTCCGAGGCAGCTGTGGGAATCCAGGAGCTGTGGAACGCTGCCTCAGTGAGGAGGGTGACACACACAAGCGTGGCTGCCAAGTAAGCACCCGGCATGTGGAAGGCACGGGGTCGACACGCGAGGGAGGGAGGGATGCTCTGAATCGTCTGCCTCCCCTTTTCTTGCCTCTGGATTCAGAGATTCACTCCCTGGTCGCCGGTGACATTCCCACCCACATGGCTGGCTCATCAAGGAGTGAGATGAGTCTAGGAGAACTCAGGCCAGGTAAGGATGTTGTCACCCAGCAATGTACGGTGTGAGCTCCGGGGACCTGGGATTGGGCGGTGCCCCTCCCAGCCCTGTGTGGCCGGCAGTCTGCCCACAGTGCTCCACCCGCCGTGCTGGGCGGTGGGGCACAGTGGCTGCTCAGCTGCGACGCTGACCTGTGAGAGCCACGGGGTATGGGCGACATGTGTGCTGGTTTCGGCCCTGCCTTTACCGCCGAGTTTCAGGCATGTAGGACACAACCATGGGCACTCCGTAGGAAGTATGAGCGTGGAAACGTGAGTGGCTCGAAACACTGCTGTTAGAAAGCAAAACCAAACAAAGCCCAGAAGAGGAGGAAGACTGCAGAGTAAGTAAAGGGGAAAGGAGAGACAGATCAAGAGGGGAGATGGCCCAGAGGCCAGGCACGGCAGGATGCGCTTGCCTGAGGGGACCTGCCTTGCGTTTCCAGGCCCAGGGCGGGCGGAGCGGAACACGCGAGTGAGCGAATCTGGGTACAGCTCCCTGATGCGTGGTGGTGCACCAGTCTCGTTTACATGAGCTGCCAGCAGACACGGCTGGCATGTCTGGCTTGCGTTTCCCGGGAGGTGAGGTCCACACTATGGGACCATCCAGCGAGGGGTTTGGCTGTGGGTCTGCTCTTCCTGTGCAGCTCGGCATGCTCAGGACATGCTCCTCCGTGCATGACCAACACAATCAGGAGCACACGGTCAAGGTTAAAAGTGAGGTTAGTTTCTCATTAGTCACCCAAGGTTCTGGAAATGTGCTCACCGAAGACCGGGATGCCCACTGAAGCCAGTGCATTTTGGTACAGAAAGTCTGGAGGATAAGAATGGACAAAGGAGAGCATTTGGAGAAGAGTCAGTTCCTGGCCTGGAACTCAAGAGTCAGGAACGGCCACGTAAAGAATGCCGTAAGCTCACACGAGCCAACATGGAGATGCCTCCGGGGTGTGTCACCACGTGAAAGACACAAGGTATACAACGTGGCACGACGCTCATCTGTACGCGTGTTTGCACATGCAGGCAACTTTCTGAAGGTCGCAGAAAGATCAGGAAGCCTGAGACCGGTGGCTGGGGACACAACTTTTTATCTCGTCCCCCTGTTAGCCACCTATTCCACCATAAAGAGAGAGAACTTTAATAACAATCATTTAAAAAGAGGCTGGGACCTCCTTCACTTGCTCAGTCTTTGGTTTCCCTGGCAAAGCTAGACAGTGCCTGTCTCACCTACTGAGGCATCGGCTCAGATAGGGAAATTCTGTTCTGGAGGAAGACTTACTTTATTGATGAGTTTGCTGATGGATGCAGGCTGTAACCCACACATTACGTGAGTGCTTTCTTTTTTTGAGTTGAAGTCTCACTCCATCGCCCAGGCTGGAGTGCAGGGGCACGCTCACGGCCACCCCAGCCTCCAACCTGCTGGGCTCCGGCGATCCTTCCGCCTCAGCCTTCCAAGTAGCCGGAACTATAGGTGTATGGTACCATGTTTGGCTAAAGCATGCTTTAAAAGGTTTATCTATGTGATAGTATGTATAGGACACAAGGCAACCTTCCCTATCTTTCCTTCACTAGCCATACAGAATGTGTAGTGCTGAAACTTGCATGTGGATATGCAGTATGTCATAGTTCTTCTGTCTTTGGGACTTTGTCTCAGAGGACTCTGTGTGAAAGTTCAGGTCTATGGTATATTTTAAGAGGACATGTGACTTTGTATACTATGACATTCTTATCTATATATTAAGATAAAAATATATCTTCCCGAGTGTTGCTGTATTAATTACATAAGAACACAGCATCTGATATTTGCTACCTGGATGTTGTTACTGGTATAATTATTCATATTTAATGCATAGATGATATCTGATGCTTAATTCTTTTTATTTTTTGAGTTGGAGTCTCACTCTGTCACCCAGACTGGAGTGCAGTGGCCACTCCCGGCCACCCCAGCCTCGACCTGCTGGGCTCCGGCGATCCTTCCGCCTCAGCCTTCCGAGTAGCCAGAATTACAGGTGCGCGCTACCACGCCGGACTGATTTTTTTATTTATTGTAGAGATGAGGTCTCGCTGCCCAGGCGGGTCTCGAACCCGCGGGCTCAGGCAATCCACTCACCTCAGCCTCCCTCAGGTGCAGGATTACAGGCTGAGCCACCAAGCCCGGTTTATGACTGCCATTTTTGACCTTCACTGCAACAATGGGAACCTGTCAATTCATACAGCCTGAATACAGAGTCTGTATTTACACCGCCACTCTCTACTGAAACTCCTCGAGGCTTATAATGGCAAGACTGATTTATATTGATTGATTGTTTAAATGTCTCATTTCTTGCAATTTCTCTTCTAAGCAGAAAAGTACTTGGGAGAGTAAATATCAAAGAACAGGAAAAACTGCCTGCCTTTAATTAACCAAGTAAAAGATGCTGCCTTAGACTGGTTTAGAGGCTTAAATCAAACCTAAATGCAGCATGACATGACTTATTCTGGTCTCCAAGACTGGTGAGCGTTTGTATGTTGTCGGCAGAGCTGCCCGGGTCTTGAGAACTGTTTTAGCTGACATCACTGTTACTAGCTCGATGGCAAGGCCAGGAGAATGAAGCTACCTGCTACCGACAGAGCTGATGGTGCAGCCCACGCTGCCTGTGGCATTGAATTGGTGAGACAGTCACACCGGGGCCCACCTCTTCTGCCTGGACAGTGGCTGCGCTGTATAAATAACTTTTCAGGGTGATTATTGAAAGGACTTCCTGCTACAAGGTATCTTCATTTTTAGGAAGCATACATGGAACTATTTAAGTGTAAAGGGGCATTATAGCTGCAACTTACTCTCAAATGATTCAGAGAAAAATACAGAGATATAGAAAAAGAAATGATAAAGCAAACACAGCAAAATGTTAACATCCAGAGAATCTGGTAGTATAAAGAAATTCTCTATACTACTTTCCTGGCTCTTCTGCAAGTCTAAAATCTGAAATTATTTCAAAATAAAATTTTTTAAAAATAAAAAATGACTTTGCCTCAACTCCAACAATGCAGTGATCGCTGAGCCGCCAATCTAGCTGATGGCATCATGCATAAAGGGCTTCATGGTGACTGGGGAAGGAGCCAGAGGTGCGTTCCCTCGCAGCAACACCCACCTTTGTCCCCAGTGCTCTTACTTTCTCTGGCTCTTGCACAGAGGTGACAAAATCTTGATGAAAGTTATTCTATTTTTTCCTCTTTCTGATAAAATAACTTAACCACAGCAATTTCTCCAAAAAAGGCCACTTGTGAAAGATCTATTTCCACAGTGCTCTGCCTGCCTGTGCACTCTGGAATACACTTCTTGTGTTAACTTTATAAACTGAATGTTTCTGGCTTGCCTGCGAACTAGCATTTCTGCTCCTGAGTGCTAGTGGAAAGAACTAAAAAAAGAAAAATCAATGCACGTCATTCTCCCAGCGCCAGCACACTGCTACTCCTCGTGGGCACCAGCGGTGGGTATCTGAAGGCTGTTCTTGGCCATTTTATCCGCATGAATAAAAATCAGAGTAACAGCCTGCAGAATTCAAAGTGGCAGTCGGCTGGAGTCGTGCAGCTTGTGTGTCTCAGGCCGAGCAGACAGCAAGAACTTTCTTTCCCCTGGTGGCCGTCGGCTCCTGGGTGCAGGTGGGGTGAGGACTCTCTCTTCTTCAGCAACTGGAGACTAACCTTTCCAGAGGTGACATCTCAGTTACACTTTAAAAAAAGCATCTCTCACTTGGCATCTTCTGAACATTAGCAGGCCTCTTTTGATGACTTGGTTTGTTGTTGAGAATGTCTGGTGAGCGCCCAGCTGATGACCCGTGGCTCTGCGGAGTGGCAGTCTCCATGTCACGCTTCCCTGAAGAGACCGGTGGTGCCCGCTCGCCTCATGCTTTGCTCAGAAAGAGGAAGAGAGGGTCCTGGGTCGGCCTCAGCTCTGGGGGAGCAGAGGTGAAGCTGGCTACCGTCGACTCTGCTTTTGCGTCACAAAATAAGCACAAACAAGGCTCAATGCTGCCACGACTTCAGATTCACCGTGGTGCACGGAGGCCTTTTGGGGACAGATATGGCTCTGTCTGGGCCTGGACTTGCCCACCGTTGGCTGCCTCGGGGAGGTTCCTCCCTCACTCTGAGTCTCCAGATGTGCCACTGCTAGGAGAAGTGGCCACTGCTGGGGGAGGTGGCCACACTCGCGCATGCCTGACGCTGTCACTCTCCTCTCTCCACTCCTGTGTGGCCTCACACAGAACTCAATCCATGGCTACACTGCAGATCCTGACCTGAATGTGAGATGGAAAGTCCCGTGCAAGTCTCCTGATGGTACCAGCATGTGAAACACCTTCTGTGGTGGGATTTCACATCCTGCACGGAGCTTGGGTCTGAAGGTTAACTCCAGCAGTGTCACTTTGACAATTAGGAAGTTGATAAAAAGGCAGCCCCCTATGGGAACCCCGATTCTCCTGGATAAGTTTCATGGCTGTCCAGCGACAGAGTCTCTCTGCCCTCCTTTGGGAAGTCAATGATTTTGGAATAAACTTTCATTGGCGGCTCAAAAAAACCTTAAAAATAAAACAAAGATGGAGATGCCTGGTCCTACAAGCACAAACCTGCTCTGCAGAAACACCCGGCAATGACTATGAGGACATGGAATCCTGCTGCAGGATTTCACAGCAGCAAAGGCTTACTCCAATGAGAGCCAGGAGCAGAACGCCTGCAAGGCTACCATTCCTTAATTCCATAAGTTTCAGGGAAATGGATTCACCAGCACTTGCCAAAAAAAGCATCAAGCAAACTGGACCTAAACAGACAAGGCTGGGCAGCCAGGGTTATAAAAACTGCTCAGCGGCAAGACCCTCTGAGCCGTGGGCTGCTTGCACAGGTGGGTAAGAGTCTCTCGCCATGCCTCTGCTTGGTTGTTTCTTCAGCGGTGCAATAAGGCTAGCATCATGGTGTCTCTCTTTGGAGTAACAAAACCGTCTGTCAGGGGAGGCTCAGCTCTGGATTTTATCGTAAGCTCCTGACTTCTCCGTTAGGGCTGGATCGGGGAATTACAGTGCGCTTTCCAGAGAGGATGCTGGTAAACCATACACAGAGTCATTCACATGCGGCTGGTCCTCCCCCTGCTCGGGCTACCACAGTGCACACTGCAGCGCTGGCGTCTCCGGTGTCCTTCCATTCCACACGTCCCCAGGGAATTGCTTTTGCATGGCATTTCTAGGCCGGCACAGCACCACGTGAAGCACGGTCCTGGGAGACACGCCACCTCTTCTGAGATCTGGAGCCTCACCCTGCCCTGTGCATGCAGCACGCCACAGGCACCGGCGGAGACCAAGCTCCAGGAGGTCCTCTGCTGCCTTTCCAGAGACCAGGCGTGCCCCAGTGACCGTGGTGCCCTTGACTCTCTCCGCTTTGCAGTAAAACACCTGCCTGTCCCTGCGAGCTTCTGGCGCCCACTGCTGTCCCGTTGTTCCCGTGACCCTGCCCCCAGCCCTCTTGTTCTTTCTAGCCTCTCTGCCCTTGACACACAGGCTCCCGGAAGAACACGGGCTTCTGCCTGAGAGATCTCTGTGAGCAGGTGGGGTCTCTCACTTCCTTCTGGTGACAGCTCTTGCCAAGCATGGCCTTGCAAGTAAAACCTTCAATTTAGGGCCTGGATCTACTACTCCTGCTTCCACTTGCGAGTTCGGGGCTGTTTCTTCACTGCCAAAGGCAATATCTTCTGTTTTTATTTTACCCAGCACTCAGAAAAACAAGCAAACAAATAACAGCACTCCAGGAATAAAAATTAAGTGAACACTGCTCCTAACTCAGCTGCTTGCCACGAGTACAACTTTGCTTCCAGGGATGTCCACTGCCCACAGGAAACAGTTTGCACTCTTTGGCGGCAGGAGCCAAGCCATCCTCTTGTTCTCCCTACATCTGAGTTTAGGACCAAGTAGGCACAAAAAGTGGCAGACTATCCAAATAAATACTTCCTTCTAAAATGAGGTGGGATTAAGTAGGAAAAAACATGCTTGGCTTTGGTACAATTCGTCTCTTTCTGGAAAGTGACTGACAAGTAATTGTATCTTACGCAGCCCTTACGCAAGGTCAGTGTGCATCTCTGTCTTTCCCGTAATGAAACTAAGCTGTGTTTAAGACGCTTGCATACCCTTCACAACGTAAGAAGACAGATCAAGACAAGAGGCAAAAGGGGAAAAAGGAACCACCGCCTAACAGAGTTTTCTGTTGAGGCCATTGGTCGCGCTGCCTTGTCATGCTCCCGCCTCCCAGCACCAGGTTTTGCACGTTGAGGCTCAGGGTCCTAGGAGAGCCCCCTGCAGGCAGTACCCCGGGTGCCTAGGGAGAAGGGAGTGGCAGGCACATGAGGACCCTGGTTGAAATGATGATTCAGGAGGAAGTCCACTGACCTGACTCATCTCAGTTTTCCTTCGGTTTGTGCTAAATATACCTGAGAACAATAAAATCAAGTTTCGGCTCGCCACCAGCGGCCTTATTCCCGGAGGAGAGGACACAGAGGCCTGTGTGAGGAGGATGCTGCTTCTCCAAGAACAAAGCGAGGTGCTGCCCAGGCAGTAACTCTGCCACCCTGGGGTCCCCTTGGCTTGCTCCAAGGGCCCCTGTCAGAGGAGATGGATTCAGGTCAAACCAGTATGGTGGGTGCTTCTGAGTATGACTGCGAACGAAGCAGCTCTCGCCACCGTCTTGGAGGAGGGGCGCTGCAGGGGCGGCCCGACACTAGCCAGGAGGGCGGCAGAGCCGGAAGGCTCAGTCTGGCCGGTCCTTAGAAATGGGACGCAGGGAAAGCAGACTCCCTTGAGGGAACTGCGAAGTGGCAGGGGAGGCTAAAGGCTGGCAGAAAGGCTCCCCTAGCTGCAGTCAAAAGTCAGAACCGGCAGAACTGGAATCAGGGCAGTCCCTGAGATGGAGTGGCTGTGCCATGGGTGAGGATACAGACCTCATTCTGGCTCCATCCCCAACGTCTGTGTGCCCTCCAGCAAGTTTCTCAGCCTCTCTGTGCCTGTTTTCACCACTGTAAACTGGGGACCATAGTACTCATCTCACAGGGTCGTGGGGAGGATTCGATGAATTGGTTGATATTTGTAAGGCACCGAGAAGAAGGCCCGGAATAGTGTTTGTTAAATGCATTTTTAAAAATGGGAATCAGGCTGGGCATGGTGGCTCAAGCCTGTCACCCCAGCACTTTGGGAGGCTGAGGCGAGAGGACTACCTGAGCCTGCAGGGTTGAGACCCGCCTAGGCAACATGGTGAGACCGCGTCTCTACAAGAAAAAAAATAGGTAGGCATGGCAGCGCACGCCTGTAGTTCCAGCTACTTGGAAGGCTTAGGCGGAAGGATCGCCGGAGCCCAGCAGGTCGATGGTAGGGTGGCTGTGAGCGTGCCACTGCACTCCAGCCTGGGCAGTGGAGTGAGACTCCAACTCAAAAAATAAAAAACAGGAATCAAACAGAAAGAGTCTGAATAAAGGTAGCAACATCAAAACTGGGGGGTACACACACCCCTGGCAGTGGGGCCTATGGTCGATGGGAAGCCACGTCAGGCTTGCCTGTGAGTTGGCCACAGTGGAGCCACGACTCAGAGTTCCCTTGGTACAAGACATGCCCAGGAAAGCCAGAGCAGACACAAAGCCTGCGTCTTGCCGAGGACATGGGCTGTGATCCAGCTCTGCCGGCATGTGAGTCCACAAAGCCCAGTCCCCAGGGCCGCTGGCCCTCACTCTAGGGGCTTGAGGGGTGCTCTGCAGCTGTCCTGCTGAGGTCCGGACATGCTGGCCCCCTCCTTGTCTCACTCCCCCTTGCTCTCCAAAGCCAGTAGGAGTCTTGATGCTCAGACCACAGGACAGTGTGGCTGTTTCCCACCCTGCAGAGGCCAGGGTCACCAGCTTCCTCTCTCCCAGACCAGGGCTGAGTAGGACACTCCAGAACTGGGGGACTTGGGGTCCAGGAAAAAGTGTGCTTTTCTGAGCTCACCACTTTGGGCTTGAACGGTGGCTGGATCTCCCTGTTCTCCAGCTTCTCCCAGTCGATCCTCCGGAAGAAGGCATGTTCTCTCACGTCCCTCTCACCCTCGGGCCCGCAGCCCAGCCGCTTGGCTGGGTGTTTAGTCATCAGCTAGAGGGTGGAAGGAGAGAAGGGGAATGTTGGGTGAGAGAGGCTTTGCAGAGACAGGACCTCCCGCCTGTCCAGTGCTCCCTACAGCCCTGATGGCATGGACGCCTGGACAGCGGAACAGGAAGTTCCCCCAGCAACTCAGGGGCTTGCAAGGAGTGAAGGCAACTCACACGGACAATGCTGACACGTACAGGCCTTCCTGTAGTGGGTTTCAAAGCCAGGATTCAGGGAAGCAGTCTGAACCCACAGCAAGAAGAGTGAGAAGAATTTAAACAGCATCTGTACACATGATCTATTTTAGAGCTGCCCTTCTATACGCATGCCTGGCAAACGGCATGTAGCCACTAAAAACTGTGTGTACTAAAGGTATCACACAGTCCTGCATCGCACAGGAGGCTGAAACAAGCATCAGATCCCTATTTGTGCCTGTCTCAACAGACTACCGATCATAGGCTCGTGGATCAGAAATGCTGCAGCAAGGTAGGCGACGGGTTGACTGTAACTTGCCTAACAGGATGCAGAGGTAGACCCTGGCCGTGAGCTTTCTGGAGGCAGGAGCTAACGCTCCCTGACCTCAGTGTCTCCTCCAAGCTCCCTTCCCTTGGAAGACATGTAGCAAATGCTTCCCAAACTCACCAGAAAATGTCAGGGGTATGCTACATTCCATCTCACTAAGTCTGAAAATAATCTTGTGACCTAAAACTTGACCACTGGAAACCAGGCAAGTCACAACTGGCAATTCCATTCCTATCATTTCTTCTTCAAAAGTGTGCTTGTATGTTCATCGAAACACACGGTCCAAAGGCTCACAGCAGTACTATTTGCCGCAGCCTCAAACCAAAGTAGAAGCAATTCAAATACCCACCAGCAGCAGAACGGAGAGAGACACGACAGTATGTTCACACCATGGAATACTACACAGCAACCCCACACAGCAGCGCACAATACTGAGTGAAAGCAGCTGGGCCAGGAGCACACACTGTGAGGTTCCAGCTGTGGGAAGCTCAAAACAGCAAGAGGAATCCACGCAGCTGGGCTGATAACCTGGGGAGGCAGTGACCGTGGGACAGGACAGGAGGGACGCCGGGGCGCTGGAAAGCCTGCTTCTTAATATGGACGCAACGACATGGGTGTGATCGCTTTCTGAAAACGAGTCTGCCAGGTCACTGATGGCTTGTGCTCGGTTGCGCATGGACGTGTGACCTCAAAAAGGGAAGATGAACAAAGAGCTAACCAAGCCACACCAAGTGAGGCGGAGAGGAGGGCGAGCGCTTCTGGGGGCCTGCAACTCTGTCCGGCAGTCCCCACCACTGGCGAAAGGGGCAAGACACAAACGCAGCGTGCGGAGGTGCCGCCAGGGCCCCAGGAAGTACGAAGGTCCCAACATTCCCCTGGCCTTCACGCTTCCCCTTGTGCCGGCGTGGCACCCAGCCCTCGGCCTTGGCGGCCGAAGGGCAGCGGCAGCCCTGCCTCTCTCTCACAAGTGCAGGGAAGTGGCTGCCACGCCTCCCGGTCCGGGACCCTCTGAGATATCCCGGTCTACTTACTCCTTTGCAGATGGAAACGGCTTCCTTGGACAAGGACTTTGGATAGGAAACATTGTGTTCCATTATAGACTGGAACAGTTCGTCTTCGTCTTCACCATCAAACGGGGGCTATTCCAGAAAAAGGAAAGATGAAAAATATTTAGGCAGAGTGATTCAGCAGCATGGCACCCGAAGGTCCTATTCGGCACCAAGAAACAGGCCAGGCTTCTCAGCACCCCTCGGGCCACAGTTAGCTCTGTTCACTCGCGGGTTTATTTGATTATCTTTAATGAGGTTGACGGTGTATGATTTTCCGTTTTTTCCCTCTGTCTCTTTAACTATCCTGCCCCAGGCAACCCAAACAACCTTTAGGGAAAATGTTTTTGAGTAATGCTTTTGATGATTTGCAAATAAATTATGATTAATCTTTTAATCGTGTAATTGTGTGCTAAAAATCTAATCAGGATCAGGTTAGGTTACAGACGGCTCTGTGTTCAGACGGTGGGGACGGCAGGCAGATCTGATGCCCGCACCTGGGCGGCGGGGACTTCAGAACACGGGCAGAGGGGACATCCCCAGGAATTCCTGCTGCTCCACAGGGACCAGCCACCTGCACAGCGGCAAGGTAGGGGCTCAGCCTCCATGGCCCCTCCCTGGTCATCCACTGGGCTTACAGTTGCCACGCTGAGATCAGGAGGTGGCCACGTGGCAACTCCTGGCTTTAAAGTCGGGTGGGTTCAGACCGGAACTGAATTCCAGCTCCACCACTTTCTGGCTGGGTGCACAACTCTTGAAAATACAGGTTCCAACTGTAACATGGCATTTCTGGTGAGGACACAAAGGGCCTGATATTTTGTGTTGTTCCAGTAGGTATCCCATGAGGGCTGCTTGGAACTGCTGTTCAGGGCAGGGGAGCCCTCTTGAGAGAGGCTTCAAGAATCCCCCAAGAGGGAAGGCTGAGCTCAGGTCGTGGCCCTCCAAGCTTTCCCTCCACCACGTCATTAGTCCAGAAGCGTCTATCCAATGAGCCGTCACTGTGGGATGGTACACAGGAGGAAGGGTTCATGGGAAATTCCTAGATGTCCCCCTTTGGTTCCAATGACCTTGTGCTGAGCAGTGGAACCAAGCGGATCCTCCCCTCAGCCACCACCTGCAAAGCATCCCAACCTGCCACCCAACCTCAGGCCTCTGCCCAGCCCCGAGGAGGAACTGGGCACAGGGTCGGCACACAAGAGCCACACCCCTGAGGGAAAGACGTCAAGGCTACTGAGAACCCCACCTCAGGACTGGGCATGGGAGGACAGAGGGCTGGAGGCCTGGTGCCACTTAACACTCTTTAGGTCTGGAAATGCACACACGTTTTCCAGTTGTCGCCTGCCTGAGAATGACTCACACAGCAGGGCAGGGCAGCCTGCCACGCCCAGTGCCCATGCCAGGAGCCACATGGCGCTGGGGAGGCCCCAGGGCAGGTCAGCTGGGGAGCACCCGCCACAGCCACTGTGTCAGCAGGGGATGCGTTGCTTCCGGCTCCGGCAGCACAGCAGGCGGGCGGGGCAGGGCCACGGCGGGCTCAGCCCCAGGACAGCCTGCCACATCTTCCCTCGCCGACAGCACACAGCCACTCCCGGACACCTTTTGACAGCACCCACAGGACACCTCGTCTTCCCGTCAGTGGTCCATAAGTGCAGCCGAGTTTTGGCCAGGGAGATTTCCAGAACTAGAGCAAATGTATGGCTTCTGCTCAGGACTGGGACTGCACTCCCGCAGGGACACCCAACATCTGATCTCAGCCTGGCATGTTCTCTGTGGGTGCCAACGTGCCCTGGAGACGAGCAGGGCAGAGGCCTACCTCCAGCCTCCTCGACCCCTTGCAACATGGCCGATGGGCCCTGGTCAGGACCAGCGACATGCCCTGCAGGTCTCAGTGCAGAGTGAAAACATGGGCCCTTAGCTGAAAAGCATGGCTTTCAAGATGGCTCCAGCAGAGCCTGAAGCCAAATGTGCCGGGCGCGCCTGAGCTCAGGCTCTGTGCTGCTGCACAGTCTGCTCACTCGCACAGCCGGCCAAACACGGTGTGCTCTGCTGAGCGGTGACAGAGACGCCAGGGGACCCAACCAGCCCCTCTGGAGGTGCCGAGCACCCACAGCACAGATGCTGCAGGGGCCAGTCCCAGACAATGCCCGCCAAAGGCCTACGCAGAACGGTCTCCCAAGAAACACAGGGAGCCTTCCCCAGGAACCCTTCTTGAACAAGACCGTGAGAAAGTGCTTCTCATTTCAGGACGATGAGGCCAATGAGCCCATTCACCAGGAGGGAAGAAAGTCAGACATAGCTGGTGAACAGCAGCAACGACCATCATGGAGCTCCCTGGGGGCCCATTTTAAATTAAAATTAGGTAATGCCGTGGGGAGGGAAAATCCAAGATAGAAGCAGCTACATTCCCTTTACCAAACACAAAAACTGCTCTTGTTTTTATGTGGATTCTCTGGCTTTCTATATTGTCTTCAAGTTTCGATGCATCATTTGGAGTGGCTTGTTTTTCTCTGACTGTTGCAAACATCTCCGCAGCTGCCAGCCCTCCCACACAGGCTGAAAGCCACTGAGGCGATCATACGTCATGCCTGATCCTCTGGTTCGTGGCATGTTTACAGCTGCTTCCAGCACTGTATTCCAGTAACCAGTGCTATCTATCATACACAACTGTGTGCATCACCTTTTTCTTCTCTGAACCACTTGCTAAGAGTCACGGGCCAGGCAATGAGTCATGGCTCTTGTTGTGTCTCTCCAGGCCACCCTGGGCACTAGGCCTTGCTGCTAAAGGCCAGTTGATGGTGACAAGTTATATATCATATTCCGTTTCCTCCCCAGTAATTCCAGCTACCTAGCCTGGGGCCAAGGAGGGTACCCTACCACCGAGGTGCTTAGCACATGACTATTCGAGATGGCTTCTCTCCCCTTTCCCCCATTCCCAGGGCATTTTCAAATTTCTCCAAATCTGGATCCAATGTCCCAAGCCAAGCCAACCCTTAGGTTAGTGTGAACACTTCTGAATGGGCTGCATCCCCGCTCCCTTTCAACAACCATGTAACTTGAGAGTTTTAAACAGACCCTTGAGGAGTGATGGTTTGTCTTACGACGACTCCTGAATCAGTGACTGCCAGTGGTCCCTGGGGTGGCCCTGCGACACTTCTCTGCAGATCACGGGTGATCTGGGGTCGGGGCGGGAGAGACCCATGGGCACTTCGGTGGAAGTTCTGCGGCAAAGTGACAACTACCGATTTGGCAGGAATGGAGTCAAAGCAAAAGAGCCCTGGCGGGAAGGACAGGAAAGGGAGAGGGCTGGCCCTTCCCGACGCACCCTCGGAACGCCTGCAGCACAATGTGCTCACTCGCGTGAGGGCGCCGACTCTCCATGCCCCAGAAGCGATCATACTTGTCGAGTCCAGGACCTGACAGAGACTCGGGCTGCTTATACCTAACTATCCCCTTGGCTGCTGCTGATAAATAAAGCAAAGGAGAAGACCCTGCAGAAAGCTATTCTTTCTGCTCATCTTCAGGCCTCTGTGGTTAAAGATGACAAATCTGGACCACAACCCCATCCACAACTCGCTTTTCAGCAACGGAGTCTGTTCCCTTGCTGGTCTCCGAGGTTGCTGAAGCTTGGCGGGGCAGTGCTCGATACCGGCAGAGCCTTCCTTTTCCTCTCTGGGCTGAGTCGCCACTGAGGAACCCACGGAAGTCTGCACTGAGCAGTCGGAGAGGAAGACGAAGAAGAGGCTCCGAGTAAAAAGAGGGGTTTAAGGCAGGCAAGGCGAAGACTTAGAGGAACACAAGCTGGGATCTGTGCTCACAGTGTACTGGAATGAGGGCTGCCTTTCAGGTGTGAGAGGAGGTACCTGTGGAAACCTAGAATACACGCAGTTCAGCATAGACTTTGTGCCTCAGCACAGCCATTTTTTACTTAGACTTTACCCCTGACACATTTTGAATCTAGCACAGGTTAGACAGACATACATTTTCAACAGACAGGTTTTAAGAGGCATTCAGACATTTTAAAATTACATTTTACTGCAGGCCAAGTGGCAGCCTACTCTACCCCCTCGGCAAATCTCCATCAGATGCAAGACAAGGACAGTCCAACGGCCCAACCATTCAATTCATGGTTCAGCATAATAATCTCTAAGAAACTTTCAGGTCCCTTGGCTGGCTGAAGTCACGGAGATGAGACTAAGACCAACTTTTTGCTAAAGAAGATTGTGGATTGGAGACACTGGCAAGTCTCTTGCAGGAAAAACCCCTCCTCTTGTCTTCCATCTAGCCTACCACCACGGCAGCAATCATGGGACTAACCCACCCATCTGCCTGCTGTCCATCACCTAAGGTCAGTGTCTGCACTTACCTGCCCTGTCGTGATGACATGGAGCAGACCACCACCCAATCACCTTAATGACCTTTCCCCATCAAGGGGAAAGGTTAAAAAGACAACCACAAGAAACAAGTCGCTGTTGCCTTGCTAAGCAATGGTGTGACCATGTGCTCTTTGAGCTATGGCCAGGCCGTGTTTTCTTAAGCTTTGCCCCCCTCCCCTACTTTGGGGAGGTGATTCTCCTTTCTTTCTCTCTCCCTCTCTAATTTACTTTCTAAATAAACTGCATTTTCTTTTCTTTCCTTTCTTTTTTTTTCGAGTTGACATCTCACTTGGCCTCCCTAAGTGCTGGGATTACAGGCTGAGCCACCGAGCCCAGCTAAACTATATTTTCTAATCTAACTTCTGTGTAATTCTTTGCATCTTTCATGCAGCATTGGATTGCACACCAGACACACTCCCAGCAGGCCTGACCTAACGTTCCAGAGGCCCCGCGGGGAGTGTGCCCTAACAAGGTGTCATTCTGAAGAATATCAGCATTTTCAACAGGGGTTTTGAAGACAGGCTAGCTGGCTCTGAGAAGCAGGATGGAAAACGATGGAAACGACAGGATGGCTGTGGGACCAGGGTGGGAGAGCAGGAGCCTGTGCTCTGTGGGGTGTGAGAGCGGGAAGGAAGCCTCCCAGGAAGGTCTGGAGAGCCTCTCATGGCTGGCTTGCAAATGAGCCTGA
>NW_007253792.1:87329-128650 GCF_000164805.1 Carlito syrichta
CGGATGGATCGCCAGAGCCCAGCAGGTCGAGGCTGCGGTGGCCGGGAGCAGCCACTGCACTCCAGTCTGGGCAACAGAGTGAGACTCCAACCAAAAAAATAAAATAAAATAAAATGCTCCCAGAAGGAGACCTCCCTGAGCTCCCCCTAGGGGAGGAAGCCCCAGAAGGCTTGGAGAAGAGGGAAGCCAGCCACCAGGAAGGAGGGAGGACTTTCCTACAGGCCTGGGCTTGAAATTCTGGTCTCCTGCTGGCCAAGGAAGAGTCCTGTCACTTCTTGTAAAGACCCATGGAAGTGGACCCGACCGTATTTCTGCTCTCTTGTTGGCATATGCAAATGTGACTCTCACTGAAAGCAAGGCTTGTTTTCTGGACTCAAGAGTTGAACACTGGAGTGGGATGGAGGAGGGGAACTTGGCCTTTGGGGCCTTAGCGAGCAGCACGGCTCCCAGGGGGCTGGGTGCTCAGAGGCGAATTTTATTGTCAAAAACTCAAAAGGGGAAATTAACTTGAGGTGCAGGCAACCTGTATTCCCCAGCTGCTGCCTCACTGACAGTGTTGTGAATAACCTGCCTTTCTGTGTTTACAAACTGAGGAATTTGGCCTAAGAACCCTGTGACTGGAGGGAGGAAGCCAAATAAACTATGAAAGGACACATTATGGATTTAATACCCCCAATGAGCAGCCATTTTAACATTGGGTAAATCTTACATTTTTCTAGCAGTTCACTTAATCTCTGATCACTAGCCAAGGACAGAGCCCATTTCACAGAGGTAGCTATTGATAACTGCTTTGCAACCCCTTCCCCAGATTGTTTTGTATCAATCAGTTTTTCTATTTCAAGTATTTGTCTCTACCTGTAAGAGTTAACCTAATCAGCCCTTCATGACCTTCACGACACAGACAGACCCCACCACCATGGTGGCAATCATGTGGCTAACCCACCCACCTGCCTGCTGTCCATCACCTGACATCAGTACCTGCGCTCACCTGCCCCTTTGCGATGATGTGGAGCAGACCCCCACCCAATCACCTTATGACCTTCCCCCATCAAAGGGAAAGGTTAAAAGGACTCAACCACCAGCAATCAGAGGCCACTGCCTTGCTAAGCTATGGTGTGGTCATGTGCTCTTTGAGCTATGGCCAGGCCATATTTTCTTAAGCTTTGGACCCCTCCCCTCCCTTGGGGAGGTAAATCTCCTCTTTCTCTCTCTCTCTCCAATTTACTTTCTAAATAAACTATATTTACTAATCTAACTTCTGTGCCATTCTTTACATCTTTCTGGCAGGCACCAGATGGCACACCAGACACACCCACCCCCCAGCAGGCCTGACCTAACATTCTGCAGGCCCGCTGGGAGTGTGGCCTAGCAAATAATAAACAAACCAGTCTTATGATGTCAATCAAGCCAACAACATTGAGAAATAGGGATCAGATGCAGGCCAACATGGTGTATCTTTCCATGCCTAAACCACCATTTGAGCGTCCAGGAAACATAAGAGATAATGAAAAAGACATAAGGGAGAGTTCTTCCACGGCTGCCCACCTGAGGGAAAGCCAGCGGGCTCACAGTGACCCACAGCCACAGGACCCGGAGTCTCTTCCTCTCTGACCTCAGGCCTCGACTCCCTCCCTCTCGCGCTTCCTCTGCTCCAGTCATGCTGGCTGCTTCCACTCCATTTCTTAAGCCTGGCTGCACTCTCTCACTCAGGGCCTTGGCACTTGCTGACCCCTCTTCCTGGAATGCTCTCTCTCTAGACAGACACTCCCTCTCTCGTCTTAACGGACTCAGCCTTCTCTTCTACGTGAGCCCCTCCCCAGCAGTCCTAGCTAAGAGGTCATCCCTTCCCCACCGCAGTCTTCTTTCCTGCTGCATTACTTTTCTTCTTAGCATATCTCTCTGACATATTACATCTTCTCCTTTTCTAACTTGTGTATTGTCTCTCCTAAGGTACGGATTTCTGTCTGCTTTGTTCACTCTTATCACTGTGTGCACAGTAAACATTCCATAAATAAATATGTGTTGACTGAACAAATGAATGAGTCCATGGGTAAAACATGTTGAAAGGGGTGACTGTTTCCCCCAGAAGCAAAGATTTCTTTGAGGACAGCTCTGCTGCAGCACATGGGCATTTTTTTCTGCTGCCTCTTACTGAGGCTTCGGCTGTGGAGAGTCAAATTCCTTGGTATTAGATTTGAGTACTGAGACTCTGAAACAGGGGCCCACAGCAGAACGCTATGCATCTCACAGCAAAGACCTGCTAGCTGTTCCCCAAGCCTGTGTCCCCCCAAAGAGCTCTCACACATGCTATATGTCCTGCACTCTGTGTCTAACTGGGATCATGCTGTCAGAGGAAATATAGGCAGAGGTGATGCCTGCTACCCCCAGGTCTGGCCCCAATACATCCTGTGCGACTGTCCTCATCGCTCTCTTCACTGGTCAGCCAAAATAAGGAGAAATCAGTGGAGAGTCTGAGATTCTAAAAGACGGTAGTGCTGACGGATGGAGAAACCTGGGGCCCTGGGTGACTGTGTGGGTCAGTGCCCCGCTCCCCCCCAGGACTGTACCAAGACTGTGAAATAAACCTGTTATATGTTGGGGTTGTTTGTTAAAGCTGCCAGTGTAACTTACCTTGATGACAGAGATATTAAGGCCGTTATAACATAAAGTGCCATGTTAGGCAATATTGCCCTTGGTCATTTGATGTATGTTACATCCTAAGAGAAATTTAATTTACTTTTCTTAACCGGAACGTCAGCCTCACTGGACTTCTGTGAAAATTATATTGAATTGCCAAGGGTGAGGCAGGAGGAGATAGAGAGAAGCTATTAAAACACTTCTTCAAGTTTAGCTGTCTTCTTCCTTAAATAATAGCACCCATTGCACACTTGGGCAGCAGCTGGGGCAATCTTTGCAGACACATTTGTGGGGAACCATAACCCAATCCCAGTTCTGAGACACTGGAAACTTACAGCGGCCACTGCTGTCCCCCATGCACGGGGGCTTCTGCTCATAATGTGAAAGCTACATTTTCCACACATCAGGCTGTAGCTTTCGATTTAGAGCTTCCATGACCACAACATAACTTCTGTGCATACCGAATGTAATCCACTTTTCAAGGGGAGCTTTCCCCTCTCACCCAGGTCAGGGAAGTCAGACCAACATCAGCCATCATCCTCAAACAGGGTCTGCTTCCAGTGCCCAAACAAAGCACAAAAAAAACATGAAAACGTAGCAAAATATTACCTGTCCAGCCAGCATTTCGTATAACAGGACACCATAAGCCCACCAGTCCACAGATTTTCCATACGGCTGATAAGCGATTATCTGTGTAAAAACAAATACACCAATTACATGTAGTAGTGAGTTAAACAGCCCCTGTTAGGACAGGTACACCAAGCAGGCTGGCATCTACACACTTAGTCCCTGTACACGAAGTGATGGTAAAGGTCTGTCTGATTCCACAGCAGGGGAAGAGGGTCCTTCAAGTCAGACACACTCTGTGGAAATTCAGAGTGAAGAAAATGACCTTGAATAAAGATGATGAGGGAAAAAAAAAAAAAAATCAGACACACTGAGAACTATCCCCCAGTGATTAATTGCCCAAACCTGTTTTGGGACTCCTCTCTGGAATCCATCTGGAGGTGTTAAGCACTGTCTGAATGTAGGTTTAATTGCACTAATTGGTGGAAGATATTTGGACACCAAGGTGCATTTAATTTTTTTTTTTAAGCCAGAGGTCATTCAGAGATAGGGTCTAATACATAAGACGATCAAACTATGTAACAGAGTTTCACTAAAAGTCATGAGGAGGAGGAGGAGGAGGAGAAAGAGGAGTAACTAAAATAAAAATGGTTTATTAAATACCAGCTTCATTGCCTTGCAGGATGGCTATGTGCTCATGCATGAAATTCCCAGACCCATGGATCATGCCCCAGCATTCAAGGCAGAGACATACTGACAGGTACTCAGCATAGCCAATCTGCCATTTTATATAAGACTCTGACTTTAAAATGTTCTAGAATATTTTTTTAAGTGGCCCCAGATGGCTACTTAAATGTCCCGGGGCATAAGGGAACTTTCTGCATGTGCGCCCACCTCCATGCCTTTAATGTATTGCTAATATTTCTCCACATAGAATGAGAGGTACAAGTGCCTGTGGTTTGCCCAAGTGTGGGTAGCAAGGAGTGTACACTTGTTGTTGGCAGCTTTGCGGCTTATGCCTTGACAGAAAATGATAAGCACAGAAACCTATAAAAAGTTCTTCACTTCTTTTACTGCATTTATTCTTTACTGCACATTCTTTTCTGAAAACTAGGAGAAAACACACACACACCCACACACACCCCACCAAATGAGCCTCCAACCTGTTACCTGGAGATGATACATGTCATTCCAGTTTCCAGACACAAAATTATTGAATCAAAGGAGCTGCATAATTTTATAACTTTTTACATAATGGCAAGTTGCCTTTCTAAAAAGGTTTGGACTGAACTTATATCCCTACCTAATACCAGTTTCATATTTTCCATCAACTAGGTAAACTCACTCTTGAAAAAATAATCTTTTTTAAAAAAGTTCCACAAGCTAAGCATGTTCATTAAAGAAAAACTAGAAAAGGTAAATAAATAAGACAGCAAAATTGTTTATAGACCACCCATAAATATTATTAATGTTGTTTTCATATAAACCTTTCCATCTTTTCTCTAGGTGTGGAATATGTGGGCATATACATTTTTAAAAATGGGATTATGCCAACCCACTATTCTATAGCCAGTTTATTTAATAATATAGCATGAGTATCTCTGCAAGATCTTTGATTATATCTGCAGGACAAATTCCTACAAATAGAATTGCTGGGTCAAAATAAATGTTTTTGACTCAGAAGACAAACTGCCAGATTACTCAAGAATGGTAGACATCAGCAGTAAACAAGCCTCACTGTTTCCAAAATGTGCCAATTTGATAACTGAAAGTGATAGTCCAATGACCCTTTCATTTGCATTTTTTCTGAGTTGGGGTCTTACTCTGTCACCCAGGTTGGAGTGCACTCCAGGTCCCTGCAGTTTGGCCTCCTGGGCTCAGGCAATCCTTCTGCCTCAGCATTCCTAGTAGATGGAATTATAGGTGTGTGCCACCACGCTTGGCTAATTTGTTGATTTACTGCAGAGAGAAGGTCTCGCTATTGCCTAGGCTGGTCTTGAACTCATGGGCTCATGTGAATCTCCCACCTCGGCTTCCCAAAGTGCTGGGATTACAGGTGTGAGTCACCATGCCCGGCCTCATTAGCATTTTTTCCTATTTCACATTTTCACATGGGAATTAGCCATCTGTGTTTGTTTTTCTTTGCTTTGTTTTAGTCAACTACCTGACTAGGTACTTTGCCCAGTATTTCTATCATGATTGAATGGTTTACTCACCAATGCTTTCAGAAACTAAGCTAGATGCCAGGGATACAATGCAGAAAGGGGCAGAGAAGGTCCCCACCCTCACAGAGATTACATGAATACTTTTTTCTTACTGATTAATGAGCGTTCTTTATATTTTAAGGATATCAGCCATGTGGTCACTTTTACAGACAGTTTTCCCAAGGCATCATTTACTTGTGTTTTGTTTACAGTATCTTTTGATGTTCAGAAATATTAGGACAACACAGGAAACCTAACCTGGAATTTTCTCGCAAAGGCCAACCCTTTATTACCCCAGCATTATTTAACCAACAAGCCACCCTTCCCTAAGCTGTTTGAAAAGTCACTTCCATCACGCACTAAGCCATCAGCTTGGACCTCCTCCTTCCCGCCGGGCAAGGACCCCACCTTTCATCCAGGGAAGCTTCCTGAGTCCAGGATGAAGCCTTGTGCCTTGCTCATCACCCCAGCACAGTGTCTTCTCCTTTCCAGCACTCGCCAGAGCTGCAATCACATTTGCATCGATATTTGCATAAGGGTTCTACCTCGATGGATAAAGATTCTCTGCAGGTAGGATCCATGTTCATCCCTGAAGCCCGGCACCGGGCAAAACGCCTGACTCGTGAACACGGCTCCAGCCAACACGACTGGGTATTTGCCAGATGCCAAGCATCGGAGGGGTGCTTAACAGACGTTGTCACCTTTGATTAGGTAGATGCTACAAGTATCCCTATTTTGCTGATGAAAAACGGAGATTAAGAAAGATGAAGAAACTTGTTCAAGGTGTGCCCTGTCAGGCAGGGGCAGAGCAGGAGTCTGCACTGAGGATCTCCTGGTTTGGAATCTGTTCTTTGCAGCTGCTCCACAGAGTTCAACCGGAACTTCTGAAAGCCTGATTTGATCGCACCTCCTGAAGCGTGGCTGCCAGAGGCCCTTCAACAGAGGGAAAATGGCGAGCTGTGGCGATTTCAGGACTGCCATTAAGTCTTTGTATAAGAGGGATGACCAGCCAGAAGGCGCTGTTGATTTTGGCTGGGCTCACTCATGTGTCTGGGAGTCAGGGGGCTGTCGCTGATCCAGGCTGGCACCAGATGCAATTGGCAGGCAATTCTGTTTCTGTTTTGTTTGTTTTTCAAAGTTAGAAAGAAAACAGAGCACTGCTATACCACATAAGCGCACAGGATGACTACATAATTTTCCTGACTAGATTAAAACACTGAGACAAAACTTAAAATGGGTAGCCTAGACAAGCATTTAAATGGTGGCTTTCCTGTTCCGCATTCTGATTTTTTTAACTTTTATATTTTTTATTTTAAAGATGGGGGGTACAATTTGGGGTTAGGCATACAAATGTTCATTATGCAGGTGCCCTTGTTGATGAGGAGTGTGCATCCTACTTTGAAACATGACACCGCATGGCCTCGTATGGGAGACACATGGCTGAAGCATGTGCTTGACAACCATTTGCTTAATGAATAGGCAGTGAACAAATGAACGGACATGTGAAGGGAGGAAAGGACAAATGAACTCACCGACGCTTGGACCTGCTTCCTGCCTTTCCATCGGTTTTGCCGGTAGCGGCCTCTGTTTCCTGCATCTAGAAGGCAGAAGCCATGCAGCTAACCAGAGAGGAGAGACAAGGCGCTCCCCAGCATGGCAGTCCAGCTCCCAGGGAAAGCCCTGCCTGCCTAGAAAGGCCATGGCACGGTGAAGTGGGTGGCTGCACATGAACTCTGCGGAACACTGTAGGGCGCTATGCCACCATGCAGCACCACTGTAATTTTGACCAGAGGATATGTTATTTCCCTTCATTTTACAGGACAATCTTCAATTAGTCGAACTACAAGATATTTTAATACAGACTTCTTTTCTAAAAATGTTTCTAAAAATTTCAATAGCTGTTGATAGGGGCTTTAAGTGTATTCACCACCCCCATCTGTATAGTATGTACCCGATAGATGATTTTTTAAAAAAAAAAAGACTTCAATCAAAGGATTAATGAGCCCAGCCACCTTCTCTAAAAAGTGTCACAGACTCAAGGTCTTAGCTTAGGGCTGCTCTCTAAATTAACATTCTAAGAAAATGTGACAAGGTTCCACAAAGACAATTATTGTCTTGCATACCTTGCCCCCATCAATAGAGTCTTTTTAGAGCTGCAGATTATAAAACCAAAGAAAAACATACTCTGTGATGCCAGGTAGGAAATGCCTTTCTCCAAGCAAACGTTTGCAGGGCAGAAAGAGTTGTGCAACAGGCAACACTGTTCTCAAGAAGCTCCCGTGAGAAAGGAATACCAAAAGAGAAACCCACGGGAAAACAAGTTTTAATTCAGTGATCAGTTACAGCAGTACTTCCCAACAAACTAATTCAAAGCACAGCATCAAACTCAGGAAAATTAAGATTGGATCAATCCTGGCCACTGGAAACGCCCATTTTAACTGAATGGAGCTGTCCCATCCTCAATCCCTCAGTCAACAAGATCAAGGCCTGATTTATACATTGGATTCCCATCTCAAAGAAATAAAAATAAAGCCATTTCCTTGAGAGTAGTGGCAGTATAAGCTCTGCTGGCTCGTTCTCCACTTAGTGCACACTTAGTACACTTAACCTGCATCCTTAAGCAAAAACACAAATCCATCTAAAACGGTTTTGCAAAATTCTGAAGGCTCTTGCATGTCTGCACTGCAGCGGGTGGCTAATCTCACTTCAGTTGCAGCAGGTGTAAAACTTAACCCAGAACCCAAATTTACACATGAGAACGCAGGAAAAGTGTAAAAAAACAGGCTATCACACTGCTATGTCAGAGAACACATGAGAATCGAAGGAGCAAAGCCCCTGAGCCAGCGGGTGTTCGCCAACACTCTGCATCTCTCCTGCCCCGGACTCCTCTGCTGTGGGGCTCTGGCTAGTCCTGGCCGGTGGATGGGAAGAGGAAGTGAGGCTTCACTGCCATGCTGAGGTGGTGAGAAGCCCCGCGCTGTGACGCTAGAGGCCACGTGCTTTGGACAACTTGGCTCCAAGATGGAGGAGAGTCCCCGACTCGCATCAGATGACGTGCGAGCACTGAGTGCAGACTTCCTGGGTTAAGTACGAGGACTTCAAGGGGGGCTGTGGCTGCTAGGTCAGCTCCCTCCTTCAGGTAAGCAAGTCACAACATCACAGCTTATCTACAACCCTGTCCTGACCAAGGAGAAGAGCAACAGAAATTCTCTTTGGGAGAGTAAAATGCACTTGCTGAGCACCTGCCATGTGTCATGCGTACTGCAGGCATCTTCTCGTGTAATCTGAGGAAGCAGAAATGATTATTATAGCAAGTCCTCACTTAACGTCGGCAGTAGGTTCTTGGAAATTGCAACTTTACACGAAATGACATACAGCAGGCTCTCAAATGAGATCGCTTCCTTATCAAGTTATAATGTTGATGCGAAAAAAAAAAATCGGTTTTGTCACACGTTGTTTCACTTGAAGTCACAGTTTCCAAGAACCTACTGAGGACGCCATCTTATAGGTGAGAAGACTGAGGTTCAGGAAGTTCAGAAACTTGCCTGAAGTCAATCAATTAATGAATGGCACTATGAATACTGGCATATTTATTTTAAGGGTATAATTGTGTGGTTTTCAAATACACTCATATTGGGATCAATAAAATATTAATCAGCAAAAAGGGGAGGCTGAACTGGAGGGCTGCACGTTATTTCACATCCTATGTTCTACAAGTATCTGAGCAGTCTGTACAAGGTGCAGACCCCGAGTGTGGAAAGCCGTCTAAAGTGAGGGGGCGACGGTCCTGTTTCTGGTCAGAATAATTCATGGATCCTCATTTTTCAATTCTGTATCAACTGGCTCCCGTTTGCTCTGCACTGTCTATTTCTACAGCCTTAAACGCCTATGACTCCTGCTGATAACGCGTCTCCTTGCTCTAAGGCTTACCCAAAGCAGGATGCCAAGCGCCAACGGCTTATTATTCTCATGACAGCATCCATGGGTCCCAGTGAGCCTGCCTGCTCACCGCTGGGCTGAGATTACAAAGTCACTCAGACACTGTAGGGCCTTCAGTTATAACAAAGCGATGGGATTCACAACTAACCAAAGCATTTCTTCGCAGAGAAGCTCAAAATCTGTCTGTCACCCCTGGTTTGCAAAACAGATGAAATGGAGGTTCTGAAGATCTAAGTTGCAGGGTACAAGGTGCACCCTCATCACTGCACATTCGTTTTTAGAATAAAGCACATCTCTTCCTCAACGAGTGACTGCTATTAATAAATACCTCCAACTAACCAAAGCCTCCCGCAGAAGGGCAATGGCCTTTAGACAGCCCACTGGAAGATAAGCGATCACATACACGTGACTTGGGGTGTGGGCTGCATGGCCCCTTTCAAGCCTTCTAGAGCTCCTGCCCCGTCCAGTAGCCACTGGCCACCTGTGGTTTCTGAGCACTCAACACGTGGCTGCTGCAAACTGAGACGTGCTCTAGGTATAAAATACACATCAGATGTCGAAAACTTAGTATAAAAAGTGCAAAAAGGCTTGTTAATGTTCTATTGTTAACAAATTAATAAATTACATCAGCTTTGTCTGTTTCTTTTCTGACCTGCTGACATGGCTGCCAAGCACAGTTTCAGCTGACATTTTCTTCTACTAGACTCTCCGAAGGTCACTGGCTCCTATGACCCACCCTGGTTCTCTGGCTCCCGCTGCTGAGAAAAGCAGCTTTGGGCTGAAGACCAGGCTCAGAGGCCACGGGATGGGTGATGCGACTCCGAGCATGCTCCTAACGGGGACAGGAACTGGCGTCTCCAGCTCCAGTGGGCAGACAGGGACTGGCGGTCAAGCCCAGGGCTGCCTGACGCCCTGAAGCCCCAGGCAAGGGACCGCGATGGCAGTTTGGCTTCTCGCGATGAAGACACTCACAAAAGGAGAGGCACAGTGGGCAAGAAGGACTGGAGCTGGCACACTTTCCTGCGCACACAGGGGGCTGAGCTTTGGCTTCAGAGACAGACCCCAGCAGGGCCACCGCCATTTGGTTTTCCTGTGATCTGTCCTTAAGATCATTGTTATTATATTTACATGAGCCGACTGCCTGGGGGAATGTCAGGATGTTACAAATGGCTGCCTGTCTTGAAACAGTGAGATATGAATGAGCTTTCCTCCAGCCAGGGCGCAGGACCAGGTGCGAATGGGGGTGGGGCCGCTCTTCGCCAGGCCCAAGACCCACAGCGGCTGGAAGGATGTCGCTCCAAGGCCATCCGGACCTCCACTCTCTACCAGGGGTATCAGTGCGAAGGTCTCTGGAAGAAACTTCCTAATTTCTGCCAGCTCAGGCCTGGAGGACCTAGGAAAAGCACAGCCGGCTTCAGATGCTGCAGGCACCGCAACAACTGTGACCACGAGCTGGGCTCCTCAGAGCCGGTGGCTCACCCAGACCTCACAAGACATCCTCCACAGCTGAGGACACGAGGCACAGAGGGGTTGAGCTGCTTGCCCAAGGCTACTAGCTGGTGAGCAGCAAGGCTGGCTTTGGACTCTGGCCACTCACTGGCTTTGGCATTCACCCTTTCAAGTACTTTCGAACACTGGAGGTCTTCACCCAGTATGGTTCCTTAGACCGCTGTGGTGGGTTCTAGCCCAGTTAAGGTAGCTCTTGCTGAAAAGGGGTTTCAGTGTATAACAAGATCAAAATGGCCATGATGCTACACCACTCAGGAACTCTGGTTCTGAGGGCTATTCCTCGAGGGCCCACGAGACCGGAAGGTATATTATACGAGACTCACTCCCCACTCTTGGCAGTCCCTGATTGGATGCTTCGCTTCAGTCCATGCTGCCCTCGCCCCTGAGCCCTAGAACCTGGCCACAAGGCTCCTCCCAAGGTGTCATTAAAAATGACGGTGGTCTTTATGCACAAAACAGGCTCAAGTCCTCTTGCTGTCTCAGGGAGACAGCGAATACTCTCTCCTTTTCTCAAACATGAAAACATTTTATTTTGATGGAAAGATTATGGTTGTTTGGAAAAACATAAATTCTCAAGGATAGAACATAAGTGCACAAGAAACATTCTTTTACTGGTTTCTTTTTTAATTTTAATTTTTTAAAAAATATTTTATTTTAAAAATGTGGAATTCAGTTCAGGATTAGGTATACAAGTGGTCATCATGCAAGTAAAGTTTGGGGCTCCTTTTGGTAACCACTTTGCCTGGTTTGAGGTCAGGTGCCCTTATATCGAGGTTGTTCTCCCCAACACCCCCCACCCCGGCAATATCCTGCTACTGCCGATCTCTTCTCTATACGATTATGGTAAATGTTCAGAGTACACTTATGAGACAGAACATATGATACTCTGTTTCTGTGATAGAGCACGAGTATTATAGACTCTAAATCCATCCAAGTTGCTGCAAAGTCCATATCTTTGTCCTTCTTTATGGCAATATAATATATTCCATTGTGCATATGTACCACTTTTTTTTTTTTAATCCAGGCCAGTTTTGATGGGCAGCATGGTTGGTTCTATGCTTTTGCTATTGTGAATAGTGATGCAATAAACATGCGTGCACAGGCGTCTTTTCTGTAGAATGCTTTGAGTTCCTCTGGGTATAGTCTCAGTAGGGAGATTGCTGGGTCATATGGAAGGTCAATTTCTAGTTCTTTCAGAAATCTCCACACTGTTTTCCAAAGAAGTTGCACTAGTTTGCAATCCCACCAGCAGTGCAGAAGGCATTCCTTTTTCTCCACATCCCCGCCAGCATCAGCTGTTGTTTGTTTTATTAATGATGGCCATTCTTTACTGGGGTTAGGTGGTATCTCAATGTCTTTTTGATTTGCATTTCTCTGATGATGATTGAGGCTGAGCATTTTTTCATGTCTGTTGGCTGCCCGTATATCTCCTTTGGAGAAGTGTCTATTCGTGTCTTTTGCCCACTTTTTAATATGGCTATTTGTTTTTTTCCTTTCCACACATTTGAGTTTCTTATAGATCCTATATGTTAGGCCTTTGTCAGATATACAGTTGGCAAATATTTTTTCCCATTCTGTGGGCTGTCTTCCCTCTGTTCATGGTTTCCTTTGCTTTGCAGAAGCTCGTTCATGAGATGAAGCCCCATTTGTCTATCTTATTTCTTAAGGTATGGGCATTTAGGGTTCTCATCAGGAATTGGTTACCGGTTCCAATTTCCACAAGGGTGTCTCCTGTATTTTCTAAGATTCTTATAGTGTGAGGTTTTATGTTTAGGTCTTTGATCCATTTAGAGTTGATTTTTGTATATGGTGATAGGTAGGGGTCCTGTTTCATTCTTCTGCATGTGGTCAGCCAGTTTTCCCAGCACTATTTGCTAAATAAGGTCTCCTCTCCTCAGTAGTTGTTATTGATGGCTTTGCCAAAGATGAGTTCCTTGAGAGATGGAGTTTTTGCTTCTGGAATCTCTATCCTGTTCTATTGGTCAATATGTCTGTCCTTGTACCAATACCAGGCTGTTTTGATTATTATAGTCTTATAGTAAAGTTTAAAGTCTGGAAGTGTGAAACCTTCCACTGTTTCTATTCCTAAGGATTTTGTTGGCTATTAGTGGTCCTTTATGTTTCCATATGAATTTCTGTATTGTCACTTCCAGGTCTGGGAAGAATGATGTTGGTAATTTAATGGGTATTGCGTTGAATCTGCAGATTGCCTTTGGTAGGATGGACATTTTAACAATGTTGATTTTTCCTATCCATAAGCATGGAATATTTTTCCAATTGTTTTTGTCTTCTTTGATTTCTTTGAGCAGTATTTTGTAGTTTTCATTGTAAAAGTCTTTTACTTCTCTGCTTAGGAAGATGCCAAGGTATTTCATTTTTGTGTGTGACTATTATGAAAGGGATTGTACTTTTCATTTGGTTCTCTGTTTGTTGCTGGTGTAATAGATGGCAACTATATTTTGCACATTGATTTTGTACACAAGATTTTGCCAAAGTCCTTTATCAGTGAGAGCAGATCTTTGATCCATTTAGAGTTGATGTTTGTATATGGTAATAGGTTGGATTTTCGAGGCATAGGATCATATTGTCAGCAAAGAGAGATCACTTAACTTCTTCTTTTCCTATTTGGATATCCCTGATTTCTTTCTCTTGTCTAATTGCTCTAGCTAGGACTTCCAACACAATGATGAACAAGAGGGGGAAAGTGGGAAGCACTGTTTTGTTTCGGTTTTCAGGGGAAATGTTTCCAGTTTCTTTCCATTTAGCACTATGCTGGCTGTAGGTTTACTGTAAATGGCGCTTACTATTTTGAGGTATGTTCCTTCTATGCCTAAGTTTTTAAAGGTTTTTATCAAGAAGGGATGTTGGGTTTTACCAAAAGCTCTTTCTGCATCTAATGATATAACTAGGTGGTTTCTGTTTTTACACCTTTTGATGTATTTAATTACATTTATGGTCTTGTGGATGTTGAACTAGCCCTGCATCCCAGGGATGAAGCCTACTTGGTCATGGTGGATGATTTTTGAGATGTGTTGTTGGATCTGATTTGCTAGAATCGTGATGAAAATTTTTGCATCTATGTTCATTATGGATTTTGGCCTGTATTTCTCTTTTATATGTTGGGTCATTAGCCATTTTGGGCATCAGTGTGATGTTAGCTTTGTAAAATGATTTGGGAAGAATTCCGTCTTTTTCAATTGCTTGGAATACTTTCAGTAGGATTGGTATTAGCTCCTCCCTGTGTGTTCTGTAGAATTCAACTGGAAGGCTGTCTGGGTCCAGTGGTGTTTTTGGTAGGTAGTTTTCTAATGACAGAATTGATTTCCCAGGTTGCTATTGGTCTATTTAGTGTCTCAGTGACTTCTTGTTTCAACCTTGGGAGGTTGTGTGATGTCAGAAAGTCCTCCGTTTCATTTAGGTTATCAAGTTTGTTTCCATACAGGTGTGTGCATAGTAATGTCTGGTAATCTTTTGTACTTCTTTAGGGTCAATTGTGATTTGATCTTTTGTATTTTTGATTGTGTTTATTTGGACCTTTCCTCTCTTTTTGTTTTTTTTTTTTTTTTTGGTCACTCGACTAGGGATCCATCAGTTTTGTTTATTCTTTCAAAGAACCAGTGTTTTGTTTTGTTGATTTCTTTCTCTAACATTTTTGTCTTCTATGTCCCACATTTGGGCTTTTACTTTGGTGATCTGAATTCTTCTGCTAAAGTTAGGGTTTTGGTGGTCTTGGATTTCCAGCTCCCTTAGGTGACTTGTTAGGTTGTTAACTTGTGATCTCTCCATTTTCTTGATGTATGTTCATAGAGACATAAATTCCCCTCTTAGAAATGATTTCATGGCATTCCAGAGGTTTTGGTAAGATGTTTCTTTGTTTTTATTTGTTTCCAGGAGTCTTTTGTTTTGATTTCTGTGTTGACCCAGTAGTCATTGAACAACATGCCGTTTAGTGTCCACATCTTTGTGGATTTGGAGAGAATTTTGTTGGTGCTGACATTTATTTTTATTCCACTGTGGCCTGAGAATGTCCATGGAGGTATTTCAATCTTATGAAATTTGTTTATATTTGATTTATGGCTGAGGATGTGATCGATCTTGGAGTACATTCCATGTGGTGATGAGTGGAATGTAAATTCTGTGTTTGTTCTGTAGGTATCTATTAAATCCATCTGGCCAAGTGTCAAGTTGAGGTTCCAGATGCCTTTGTTGATTTTTTTTCCTCAATGATCTATCTAGGGCTGTTAGTGGGGTATTTAAGTCTCCTGCTATAAAAGTGTTAGAGTCAATTCTTTTTTTAGTTTACTTAGTCGTTGCTTCATAAATGCTGGTGCCCCTATGTCGGGTGCATATATGTTTAGTATGGATATTACTTGTTGATGGATTGAATCTTTTTAACATTATATAGTGTTTTTCTGTATATTTTAAAATTTTTGATAGCTTAAAGGTTGTTTTGTCTGATATTAAGATCACAACTCTGGTTTCTTTTGCGATCCATTTGTCTGGAAATTCATTTTCCATCCTCTAACTTTGAGTCTGTGTGCTGTCCCTTGTGATGAGATGAGTTTCCTGGATGCAGCAAATTATTAGGTCATGGTGTTTTGCACAGTTTGCCATTCTGTGTCTTTTCAGTGGTGCATTTAGTCCATTCACATTCAGGCTGATTATTGAAATGTGATTGTTTATCCCTGTCATCAGGCTCTTATAAAGTTTTTCTTTGCTGTTTGCTTGTTTAATTTTATCTTCTGAGTTGATGTATGTGCATGTTTTCAAGTTGGCAGTTGCTATGTATTTTCTATTGATTCTATGTTTTCCTGTTTTCTTGGGAAGTATGTGGTCATTCTATTTCTTCTTTCTTCTGTGCTTAATACCTTTTTAAGTGTCTCCTGTAGAACTGATCTGGAAGGTGCATAATCTCTTAGAAATTGGACGTCTGGGAAGGATTTTAATTCTCCAATGCTGGTGAAGCTTGACTAGTTAGGAAATTCTTGGTTGAAATTGTTTATCTTTGAGGATTTTGAATATTGGACTCCAGTTTCTTCTAGTCTGTAGTGTTTCTGTTGATAGGTCTGCTGCCATTCTGATTGCTTTTCCCCAGTATGTAACCTAACTTTTCTCTCTTGCTGCCTTTAGGATTTTTTCTTCTGTGTTTACTTTGTGTAGGTGAATTACTATGTGTCTGAGAGTTGGTCTTCTCATTTGATGTCTTGTGGGGGTTCTCTGTATCTCTTGTGTTTGGCTGGTCACATCTCTGGTGAGATGGGGAAAGTTTTCTTGGATAACCTCCTGGAATAATTGCTACAAGGTGTTCTCAGTTTCCCTTTCTTCTTCTGGGATACCAACCAGGCATATATTTGGCCTCTTGAACAAGAGGCATTCTTTATGCACATGGTCAAAAATAGCATATGACACACCCAAATACTCCCATTTGGAAAGAAAGCAGATAGCCTACATGTTTTCTGGGACTTGGAGCTCGAGGGCTGTCTCCTCCACTCACTCCCCTTGGGCCCACAACTCCAGGGTCATGCAGCTCCTGGAGCCTCCATCATGTTCTGTTGGGACTCCTTATCTACCTCCACTTAGCCCACCATCTCCTGGGCTGAGGTTGGGCCAGCCACCTTTGCACCCAGCACAGGACAGCCCTAAGACTGTGCTGGGGAAACAAGGGAATCCAAGCCCACTTGGCAGATATCACCCACCAGTTAGGTACAAAATCAAAAGGGCTCTGAGGAATACTGGATTGCTGAGGCTGGAAGGAGCTTTCAAGGTGAGTCAGCCAAGTGTCATCAGGGTTCCAGAAAGGAACCTGCAGCTCTGAGTAGCAAAGCAGCATGCATGAGGTCCTGTTCTGGTCAGGAAGAGAGGCCTCAGGTCTCCTGTGTACTCTCACTGTAGCATCAGGCCTGAGACCAGTGTGTGATCAACAGGAAGCCTCGTGACTCTCAGGTGAGGCACTTCCTAATCAAACTCCTTTCTAACAGCACAGTCAAGACCAGAACAGCAGACAGGATGCACACTGTCATGTGAGAGCTCCGAACTCAACTGCTGGAGACCAGAAGCTGTGTGACCTGGGGCAAGTTGCTTAGCATCTCTGAGTTTCCATTTCCTTAGCTGTGATCTTGGGATTTTATCACCCACCTGGCAAGTATGTGGTAGGAAATTAAATGGCATTATGTATGTAAAATGCACTTACTCCATACTATCTAATATTAGAAATAAGAACTGGCCCCCAGGAAGGGCAGGTGGATGAAAGCTACCCAAGGCAATAAACTAGACTTGACTCACAGGAGGACAGAGGAATCATCTGGCATAAAAAGTAATATTATTGAAATATATATTAAGTGTGCCATGGTGACTGCTGGCACTCGGAGACTCTCAGCACCAAGGCTTCTATCCACTCTTCCAGCAAATGTCAGCTTTTTTTTTTTTTTTTTTTTGAGTTGGAGTCTCACTCCATTTCTCAGGCTGGTGTGCAGTAGCAAACTCACAGCCACCCCAGAGTCAACCTGCTGGGCTCAGGCGATCCTCCTGCCTCAGCCTTCCAAGTAGCCGGAACTACAGGTGCACATTGCTATACCTGGCTAATTTTTTGACTTATTGTAGAGATGAGGTCTCGCCATGCCACCCAGGCTGTTCTCAAACCTGTGGGCTCAGGAAATCCCCTCACCTTGGCCTCCCAAAATGCTGAGATTACAGGTTTGAGCCACCATGCCCCACCAAATGTCAGTTTCTTATGTGCCAGACACTGTTCTCGATACGGCTTCACAAGTGAATCAAACAGATAAGAAGAAAAAAAAAACCCTCATGCAATTACACTGATTTTTACCAGAGCAGCAAAACCCCAGGGTTCTCTGCTTTCTTATGGTTTCGGAACACCCTCTGTGCCCTCCTCCACTCACTCCCTGTTGATGGCTGACTGCACATTTCTATGGGGGGCACTTTGCTGGGCACTGGGGAGACAGACACAGAAACAGACCAATGCCCTATAGTGGGTTATCCAGGATCCA
This sequence comes from Carlito syrichta, assembly GCF_000164805.1. Taxonomy (NCBI): domain Eukaryota; kingdom Metazoa; phylum Chordata; class Mammalia; order Primates; family Tarsiidae; genus Carlito; species Carlito syrichta. The sequence continues at coordinate 105,190 of NW_007253792.1, forward strand.
GGGTCTCAGCACACCACAGGGGAAATGTGTACAACACTGGAGAGTTTTGGACAAAATGTGTTATATGAAAATTAAGAAAACTCCCACAAGATGAAGATGGAAAGTCTGAAGCCCAAACTATGTATTTTTTATTAAGACAAAAATTGTAGCTGCATATAAGATTAGAAAAAGCAGAAAATGACTTCTCAAGTGGCAAGAAAGCCAATCTAAGTGCTTTACCATTTACTCACAGCAGTCACCTTTTCCACCTCCTAGTTATTTGGTGTGGATAGTAAGAATAGAAAGCAGAGAGCAGGGGAACCCAAGCACTGCTCCCACAAAGGTCAGAAGATTCCTTTTATGCAAGTTGGATTTAATTTGCTAATGTTTTGTTGAGGATTTTTGCATCTATGCTCACGAGAGTTATTAGTCTGTAGTTTTCTTTTCTTTTTTGAGTTGGGATCTTACTCTGCTGCCCTGGCAGGAGTGTAGTGGGACAATCACTGCTCACAGCAGCCTCAACCTGCTGGGTTGAGGAGATACTTCTGCCTCAGACTCCTGAGAAGCTAGGACTATAGATACATACCACTATGCCTGGCTTTCGTTTCTTTTCTTTTTTTTTTTTTAGAGACAAGGTTTCCCTATGTTGCCCAGGCTGGTCTCAAATTCCTGGATCCAAGCAAACCTCCCACTCTTGGCCTCCCAAAGTGCTGGGATTCTAGGCATGAGCCACTATACCCTGCACAGTCTGTAGTTTTCTACACTGGTATCTGTTTTTATCCTTTCAGTGTACATGGGATCTATAATGATATCCCTTCTTTCATTTCTGATATTAGTAATTGGTGTCCTTTCTCCCTCTCTTTTTTCTTCATTAGCCTGACTAGTGGCTTATCAATTTTATTGATATTTTCAAGTAACCAGTTAATCAGTTTTGGGTTTGGTGATTTTCTCTATTTTTTATTCACAGTTTTGTTGATTTCTGCTCAACTTTTATTATTCATTTTCTTTTGGTTATTTTGTATTTAATTTGCTCCTCTTTTTTCTAGTTTCCTAAAGTGGAAGCCTAGATGGCTGACTTTAGATCTTTCTTCTTTTCCAGTATATGCATTCAATGCTATAAATTTCCCTCTAAGGACTTACAACATGTGATAAGTTCTGCTTGCATTTTCATTTTAAAATATTCTAAAAATTCTCTTGAGATTTCTTCTATGATTCATGGTTCATGAGGAGTACATCACTTAATCTTGTCTTTTGGGACTTTCCAGCTACCTTTAGTTATTAATTTTCAGTTTTAACTCCATTATGGTCTGAGAGAAGACATTGTATGATTTCTATTCAAGTTTGTTAAGGTGTGTTTTATGGTGCAGAATATGGTCTATTCTGGCATTAGTGGAACGCTCCCTCTGAGTTTATTGTTGGATGAAGTAGGCTACAGAGATCTATTATATCCAGTTTGATTGATGGTGTTGAGTTCAACTATGTTCTTACTGATTTTCTGCCTGCTGGATCTGTCCATTCCTGATAGAGTAGTACTGAAGTCTCCAAATAAAATAGTGGGTTCATCCATTTCTCCTTGCAATTCTGTCAGGCTTTACTTCACATATTTTGATGCTCTGTTGTTAGGTGCATACATGATAAGGATTGCTGTGTCTTCCTGGAGAGGTGACCTCTTTATCATTATGTAATGGCCCTCTTTATCCCTGATAACTTTCCATGCTCTGAAGTCTGTTGTCCAAAATTAATATAGCTATTTCTGCTTTCTTCTGATTAGTGTTAGCATGGTATATCTTTCTCCATCCCTTTACTTAGTCTATATGTGTCTTAATATTTAACGTGGGTTTCTTGTAGACAAAATATGATTGGATCTTGTTTTTGGCCCACTCTGACAATCTATCTTTTAATTGCTGCACTTAGATCTCAGTCATTTGAATGTCAATCATGCAAAGTGATTAGTGGAATAGCTGAATTAATATCTATCATATTTGTTATTGTTTTCTATTTGCTGTCCTTGTTCATTGTTCCTATTTTTATTGTCCCCTCTTTTTCTGCTTTGTGTTTTTTAATTAAGCATTTTATGTAACTCCATTTTTTCCCCTTTCTTAACATACCGGTTATACTAATTTTTTCCTTTTTCTTTTAGTGGTTGCCCTAGAGTTTGCAATATACATTTACAACTAATCCAAGTCTACTTTCAAATAATACTATGCCACTTCATGGGTAATGCAAGTACCTTATGATAACAATATAGTCCTAATTCCTCCCTCCTGTTCCTTATATCATTGCTGTCATTCATTTCACTTATACATAAGTGCATGTATATTAGAATACATTGCTGCTATTATTTTGAACAAACTGTTAGATCAATCAAGAATACTAAAATAGAGCTGGGTTTGGTGGCTCAGCCTGTAATCCCATGCCTTTGGGAGGCTGAGGTGAGTGGATTGCCTGAACCCACGGGTTCAAGACCTGCCTGAGCAGCGAGACCTCATCTGTACAATAAATCAAAAAATCAGCCGGGCGTGGGAGCGCATGCTTGTAATTCCGGCTACTTGGAAGGCTGAGGCGGAAGGATCGCCAGAGCCCAGCAGTTCGAGGCTGTGGTGGCTGGGAGCAGCTACTGCACTCCAGTCTAGGCGACAGAGTGAAACTCCAACTCAAAAAAAAAAAAAAAATAGAATACTAAAATAGGCCAGGTGTGGTGGTTCACCTCTATAATCCCAGCACTTTGGGAAGCCAAGGTGGGAAGACTGCTTGAGCCCAGGAGTTCAAGACCATTCTGGGCAATATAGGGAAACCTCATCTCTATCAAAATTAGAAAAATTAGCTGGGTGTGGTGGAGCATGCCTATAGTCCAAGCTACTCGGATGGCTGGGAATCACGTGAGCTCAGGAGATTGAGGCTGCAGTGAATGAAGATCATGCCACAGTACTCTACCCTGGGCTACAGAGTAAGACTCTGACTCAAAAACTAAAAAGTTTTTATTCTGCCTTCACTCATTCCTTCTTTGATGTTCTTCCTTTCTTTATGTAGATCCAAGCTTCTGACCTATATTATCTTCCTTCTAAGACTGTCTTTTAACATTTCTCCTATAGGCAATAAATTCCCTCTATTTTTGTCTGAGAAAGTCTTTATCTCTCCTTAACTTTTGAGGGATAATATTCTAGGTTAGTTTTCTGTTTTTTTTTTTTTTTTCTCTCAACACTTTAAATATTTCACGCTGCTGTCTTTGCTTTTCTATAGATAAGGTGATTTTTCCTCTGGCTTGTTTCAAAATTCTTTATCTTTGATTTTCTACAGTTTGAATATGATATGCCAAGGTGCATGTTTTGGGATTTTCTTTTGGCATTTATCCTGCTTTGTGTTCTTGAGCTTTCTCGGTGTGCGATTTGGTATCTGACATTAATTTAAAGGAAATTTTCAGCCATTTTGGCTTCAAACGCAGCATGTTTCTTTGTTCTCCTTCTGGTATTCACACTGGATATGTTAAACCTTTTGTACTTGTCCTACAGTTCTTGGATATTCTGTTCCATTTTTTTTTCTCAGTCTTTTTCCTCTTTGCTTTTCAGTTTTAGAAATTTCTATATAGCCTCAAGCTCAAAGACTTTGTCCTCAGCTGTGCCCAGTCTACTAATGAGCCCTAAAGGCATTCTTCATTTCTGTGATGATGATTTTGAGCTTGAGCATTTCTTTTTTGTTCTTAGAATCTCCATCTCTCTGCTTTTACTGCCCTGGTGTTCTTGCATGTTACCTATTTTTTTTTCCATTAAAGCCCTTAGCATAGTAATCAAAGTTTTAAAATGTTTCTGTTGGACAATTCCAACATCTCTGCCATAACTGAGTTTGGTTCTGAAGCTTCTTCAGTTTCTTCAAACTGGGTTTTGTGCCTTCTAGTACACCTTGTAATTTTTTTCCTGATGGTTAAACATGATGCGCTAGGTAAGCAGTATTGTGGTAATTTTGTCTTTAGTGCTGCGGCAGCACGGTGTGGAGAGAGCGGAAGTGCTCTGGAATCCTGTGAGCAGGTCTTTCAGTGAGCCCCTGCCTCTGCACTGTGAACTCCACAAGAGCTTCTCAGCTCCCTCCCCTTAGGTGGGAAAAGATAGCTGGAAGGGACAGGAGGTGGGTGTTTCCCTCCCCCCAGGTAGGTTAGGTTCTGATAAAACCCCAGTAGGTGAGTTTCTCCTGAGGGTAGACCTAGTTAAGAACACAAGGGGCTCTGTTGTGTACCAGAATATTCATTCCTTTCCCTCTCCCCCTGCCAGAAGCATGGAGGAACCTTTCTTCGATGCTCATCCTGGTACTGAGGCAAAACCCAAGTGTGGGGGCCTCTATGACTGGGTCCCCTGGAGGCTTTGACTCTCAGACCTGTCTGCACTGAGCCTCTCAGTCTGTGGCTGGAAGTCCAAAATTAAGATCCCACAGGTGGGTTTCTGGCGAGGCCTCCCTCCCTGGCTGGCAGACTGCTACCTTCTAGCTGCTTCCTCTGTGTGTATACACGCCTGTCGTCTCTTCCTCTGTTTCTAAGGACGATCCTCATATTCGATTAGAGCCCCATCCTAATGGCCTCATTTTGCCTTAATTAACTCCTTAAAGGCCCTATCTCCACATAATCACACGGGGGGAGGGGTTAGGACTTCAACATAGGGATTCCAGGAATGAGGAACGCAGTCTCATACGTGGCGCTCCCCAGTGACCTTGAAGGTCAGGTTTGAACTTACGAATTCACAGACTCCCGGGATTCCACTCCCGTATGTGGAGGCCTGGCCCACCCAACTCCTCCTCCCGGCCCCTGTCCATTATACTGCTGGGAAAAGCCTTGTGCATCCCGGCCTGCATGGCCAAGCTCTGTCCCAGCACTCCCTGCAAACAGCCATTTGCTGACCTCTGCACTGGGCACAGAAGCACACACATCAGCAGAGCGGTGTCCACAGGAAGAAGGGGTCTGGTGATGAGGACCTGGCAGGGAATCCCAGGCCCAGAGGACCTTAGATCATCGTCCAGGAAGGGTGGGGGTGCGGGCCCTGAGTGGCCATGTCCCTTTGGCCCTGCAGACCCAACCCTGCAAGGAGAGCCCAGGCTGGCGGAGGGCCAGGGGAGGACCCACTGAAGAGGGAGTCCGCAAACCACAGCCTGCAGGCCAAAGCCAGCCCGCCTCCGGCTTCTGTACAGCCTGTGAGCTAAGCACAGTTTTTACATTTTCAAGTGTAAAACGAAAACCACTGAAAAGACTACATTAGTCTTTTGGCAAGGACAGTTGCTCTATTTCAATTCTTGGCAAAAACCTAAAACTTAGGTGTAGGAAAAGCCTGACATATTTTCTATCTAGGCCCCAGCAGAGAAAGTCTGCTGATCCCTATGCTAAAACACAGGCCGGGGCCCTTCTTGTGGGGTCCTCACCACCACTGACTTACAGAGTGTGACGGCAGCAGCACCTGTGCAGCCCTCAGGAGCCCGTGGCTTCCATGCCTGCCCTCTCAGCGGCCAGCACCAGGCCAGTAAGCTCAGGAGAAACTGCCGAGTGAAAAGTGACCGTGTGGAAAGAAGGGCTAGGTAGAGGAGGACCCGGGCCTTGGCCCACATCCGACAGCCAGGGCCACCTCCGACCCTCTGGCCCCAGCAGAGCCGCCGCAGCCAACGTCCCTGCAGCAACCAGGGGCCAGGCCTGTCGAGTCCCAACAGAGGCCCTGAAGAATCAGTGCTCATGCAGCTGTCGTTTTAAGCCATGAGGTTTTGGGGTGGTTACACCTCAAGAGGTCATCAAAACAACTGCCGGACAACAGACAAGGATGATGGACAGGTGCTTCCTCTGAGGTCGGCTAAGCTCACTGCAGGCAAACTCAATTGAACCCTCAAAACTGTGCCTTGAGGAAGGTGCTATGATTGTCCCCGTTCTACAGATGTCACTCCAGGTTCTCCCAGAGCAGAGTGCCAGCCAGAGTTCATCATACGATGAAGAAAAAGCCACCTGAGCTCCAACAGGGAGTCTTCCCGTCAGGGGTGGTTATTAAGCCCACAAGGGGCTAAAATACAGCAGAACTGAATTAATCCAGAATCAAATGCATTGTCATTGGCCTTTGAGCCTCTCTCCAGATGTTCTCACACTCAATCACCAGCAGCCCTGGTCACTGGACTCCTTTCTGGAGGTGGCAGAGGGTGGCAGGTGCCAAGGAAGAGCTGGGCAGGGTGCCCAACCCAGCACCCACCTGTGGAAGCCTGCTTGCCTCTGGCCTCCTCTGCCAACCCCAGCAAGCTATACAAAATGCTGACCGTGCATCAGAACCAAGTCACTACATGTACAATAAAGGAATGAACTGGGGGTTAGGGATAAATTTTATGTCTGCGGGAGCTTTATTGGCTGGAATAAACTTCCCAGAACCGGGAAGCCTCAAAGTCTAGTGGGTCTTCACAGATGCATCTGGTAACAGCAATGACTGGCGCACTGAGGTGGTGTCTGGCCACAGCGACACCAGGACAACGGGTGTTCGCCGAGGCCCTGCCTCTTGCCCTCTGCGAGTCCTGGCAGGTCACCCCTCCCCTCCAAGCTGCCTTTTCCCTGTCTGTGAGGCAGGAACACCACTTGCCTCGGAGGACGACCATGAGAACCAAACGTAGTCACAGGTCTCACTGTGTAGAGTACAGTAAGAAATTAGCCAACATTAGGGATCTCGCTCCAGATACTCACCTCCTCCCCACCACTGCCGGGGCCACCTCACAGAGTCAGAGAGGAAAGACAGCTTAGAAGTCTCGGACTCGCTTTTTCAAGACGTAAATAAATCCCTAAATAAGGGACCAATTCAAGCTAGCCACAGAACACCAGGAGTAAAAGTTGATCGGAGCACTGTCGGGCCCTGAACATAAGCACCGGGTCGGTGACAGCAACACTGGCACCTGTGGGCGCTGCATCCTCAGGGTGGCATCTGGCAGGGATCTGCAGCTCTGCTCCCGGGGTAGAGTGGCTCAGCCCTGGGCTACAGCCCGGCCGTGCCTTGAATTGGGGCTGTGGGGAAGATAAGCAAAAGCCTTTCTGTGCTTCACTTTCTCCAATCAGAAATTAGAATCGATGTAGGATTAAACAAAATAAAGTAGATGAGGCACTTAGCCCCGGCCCAGTACATAGGATGCATCCACAGAGGGGCAGCAATCCAGCCAGGAGCTGGCCCTTTCTGGAAGAGTAGCTGGAAGGGGGGATCAGGAGAAAGGAAGACACCACATCTGTCTCTCAGACCACAATACCACAGAGGGCGCCCAGTGCTCTGGAGAACAGGGCTAAACGGATTAACTCTGAGGCCGGGAGAGTTATGAGACGGCTACAAGGCTGCAGGCCAACAATAAAATACATGAGATAATATAATCCACACAATTCCAAGAAAAGGTCTGCGAATTACAGAATGTAAGGAAGACCGTGAACGCAGGCGGCACTGGCTCTTTAAATATTTATCTGTGGGAACGTGGCTGCTTCATTTTCTCTTGTAAGGCTGGAGTCACTGTACCGTGACCCTGGGGAGAGGGAAATTGGCCTCTGATAGAAAGCAAGGCCCTTTGCTTATCACTCTCTTCCTTTAATCAAGCACTCTGTTTTGCCAGGCTGGTGGGCCCGTGGCTGGAGGCGGCAGGTCTCAGCGGAGCCGTGGCTGGTGTGCCTGGCTTTTCTCCCTGGGTCAGGGCCTCCCCTTCTCAGTGACAAGTGCTAATTTGCTGCCTGACTGCCTGGCTGCACATGGACCAGTTATTTTCTCATTGAACGTTTAGATCCTCTTTTGTTTCCATTCATCTCTACAATCCTTCCCCCAAAGGCCTGGAAAAGTCTCTAGGGCAGCGAGGGCTGTCTGGAGCCCTGGGCTGATGATCCATCGACCCTCGGACACTCAGCTCTCCAGTGTGCTGGCTCTCTTGGATCAGTGGAGCCAGGCATGTGCCGTCTCCTCCACCCATGACAGCCTCGGAGTCACCCTCCCAACAGCCAGCCTAGAGCTCCAGTCCACTCAGTCCCAAGGCTTCCTCTCTACCCTACCCCAGGACCTCTGCAAGGCCGCACCTGGGAGTGTAGAGCATAGGCGTCTGTCTCACGCACACACGGGAAGCCAGCACTGCTCCAGACCCTGGGGCAGGGACACATCAGCAGACAAGGAAAGTTGCCCTCCTGGAGCTCAGTGGGATACGCTGAGACACCAATTCAGTACGTCCTCATCCCTCTCGGTGCCATGGAGACACAGCAGAGACCAGTCCGCAGCCTGGGTAGGGCTGCAGTGTGCAGATTTAAATAGGGTCACCAGGACAGGAGACCTCCCCCAGGTGGCCTCTGAGTTAAGTCTTGAGGGAGGTGAAGGAGGGAGCCACACTGAGTCCTGATGGGCGGGGTCTGCGGGTGGAGAAAGAGATGAGGAAAAGCCCTGTGGAGGCTGGGGGGGAGGTCTGGCAAACCTGAGCGGGGAGAAGGAGCCAGTGCAGCTGGTCTGGAGGTGGGCTCGGTGGGGGCAGCGGGGAGAAGATGGCGAGAGTCAGGTGACAAAGAGCTTTGGGGCCGCATCAAGATTCTGGCCTCTCCCACTTCTGCCTGCAATCTCAGCATTTTGAAAGGCTGAGGCAAGAGGACTGTTTGAGCCCAGGAGCTCGAGACCAGCCTGGAAAGCGAGAATGCATCTCCACAAAAAAAGTTAAAAATCGGTCGGACGTGGTGGCACAGGCCTGTAGTCCCAGCTACTGGGAGGCTGAGGCGGAAGGATCTGCTGAGCCCAGGAGGTTGAGACTGCGGTAGCTGTGATTGTGCCACTGGCCTCCCCAAGGTGCCTGAGTCAGAGCCCTGCTCACACACCCGGCCCTGGCCCCGCCCGTGCCCCACCCCCACTCTGCACTTTGCTAGGGCCCTCAGTTTCCTGCTCTAACAGACACAGCTGCCTTCCCGCCTCATCTCACAGCCCCAACCCCAGCTGGTGGCTTCTGGGAGACCCCCCCCCACTGCCTGCAGGGCCAGGCCCTGAGCACTCCCTGCCGGCTTTGCACCAGGACTGCGAGCCCTGCTGGAGAGTGACAGTCTGGCTGTCCCACACGCCAGCCTTCCCAGCTAGACATGCAGCCCCTCTCAGCTCTGGGCATGCTCCCTGGGGCCCTCCTCCCAAGCCACACCCGCCCGTGGGACCGGGCCCACCCTTCCTGGTGTCACCCTCCGGAGATGTGGACCAGCCAGGAGGCGACAGTGGTTTTCCTGCCACGCTGTCTCTCGTGCCCCTTGCCTTCTTCCGGTCCTGAGAAGGGTGCTCCTTCTGCTCCTGCTCGCCGATGGGAGGTAGCATTTCCCTCCCTCCCTCCCTCAAGTTTCTGCAGCTTGTCTTCCCTGGGAGAGGTGCCACAGGATTTGCTTCCGTTTGCTACAGATTCCCACAGAGAGTGTGCTTCTTCCCACCTCCTGACACTCATGCTCACCCATGCCATCACCACTGGGGATGCTGGCTCCCCTCCACGCCCCCTCCCCTCCCCTTGACCTCCACAGTCCTCGGCCAGCTCTGAGGTCATGAAGACTTAGCTTCCTCGGAGTCCATGACTGTGCCTCTCTGGTCCTCCCACCTCTTGGGGCTTCCCTGACCTTCTCCCCAGAACAGCCCGGGCGAGTTCTCTGAGAGCCAACTTAGAATGATCAGGTGAACTTCACAGGAAAAGGCCAATGCCTGACCACTGTCACGGGTACCCCTGGGTGTGCATTACCACAGGCCGGAATGCAGACGCTGTGTGTCCCGGGATGGCTCTCCAGCTCTCAGAACCCAACCGGTCACCGGCCCTTCCAGGCATTTGCCCATCAGCTTAAAGGTAGCTGGATGCAGGGCAGGCCACTACGCCCCAGATTTCTCCCCTGGTGACCGTGGCCGTGCTGGAGGGGCCACCTGCTGCTGCCAAGAGGATACTGTCACGTCCACTTCTCTAGACTCTGGCTCTTCTGGCTGTGGTCACCAGCTCCTCACGGCCCCAGCCCAAGGGCCTCTTTGCAGCTGTCCTCAGACTCCTCCTCCGGCCCTGCATTCCTTGCACAGCATTGCACTGGCTGAATATGAACACTGAATGTGCTGGCTGCTCGAAACCATAGGGTGGCCACTCGATGCTGTGGGCTGGGCAGGGGCTGCTGCTGCCGGCTCGCCCTTGGCTCCCAAGGGATCTGCCTGTGTTAACAGCAGGACTGTGATTCCGTGATCCTGAATGCACCTCTGATTGTGACCCAGGCCCCTGATTCCAGTTGAGATGAGCGGATATCCAAGAAAAGATGGCCTATAACCAAGTACTCGCTTTTAACTGCTTTTCTCCCACATCTCTGGAGACAGCGCAATATGTGAAAAGAATGCATAGGGCCCTGGGTCAGAACCTCTCGAGTCCAAATCCCACCTCTGCCCGTTACCAGCTGTGTGACCCTGGGGGAGTCACTGAACCTCTGCTCATGTACAAAATGGGACAAACCAGAAGTACTCAGGGGGGCATGGTACAAAGCGGACCGTCAGTCCATCATGGGTGACCTCTGTGTGTGGTCTAACATAGACCTCACCACGGCAACACCGTGAGGAAGATTCCACATGGCACGCTTTTATAAAGCTGCACGCTAGGTCTCGGTGCAGGGGCTCACACCTGCAATCCCAGTGCTTTGGGAGGCTGGGGTGGGAGTATCGCTTGAGGCCAGGGGTTCAAGGCTGTAGTGAACTATGATCGCACCACCACACTCCAGCCTGGGCAACAGGGGGAGACCCCATCTCTGGAAAACTAAACTAAAATAAAAAGCTTTGCTTCCTCTGCAGCAGGGGTACTCAGAGGGGCACAGACCAGAAGCACCTGTCCTGCTGCTTCTCTCTCTTCCAGGAAAGAGTGAGCAGTGCTAGTATGTAGAGTCTGACTCTTGGCTGCCAGGAGCTACTCGACTGATGGCCAGATTGCACACATACAAAGTAACTAACTTCAGAGGCAGACTGAATCCAGAGGAAACTTTTGTTCGGCCTCCCGAGGACTCTCATGCACCCCGAGGAACCCCTTCTATGACGAAGCACAGAGGACCCTTCATGTCAACTCAGGATGCGCTTCCCGATCAGCATCCCTCCTGTGGCTTCCATCTCAGATCCAAAGCCCATCTGCTAGGGACATTTTCCACCCCATCCCGTCTTTGCTGGTTAAGGAGATGCTGCTGTCTTAACCGATTTCAAGGTTTTTGAACCAATAGGCACAAATATTTAGGCCTCCGCTTTGTCTATTAAGGAAAATGCCATCTGAGATAATTATTTTACCTCTGCCTGACAGGAGCATTTACGTAGAGGACAGGACTAGTCTAACCTTTGAGCAAATTCTGAAACCTTGAACCTATCTGGTCTTTCTCTGTGCTGCATGTATTCCTATGGCCGATATGTCAAACTTCAGAACACTTGAGAAGAAAAATGCCCACGAAAGGCGAAACAACCCGGAATTACTATTGGTTGGTTTTCCATGAAGATCAGCTGGACCCCAGGCACAGACTTTGGTTCCTGCTTGTTTACATGAATGCCCCCTCTCCTACACTCCAGGCACTTGGAGGGTGGGGTCTGTTGGACACACTTTGTGTCCCGGTGGCTCAGCACAGGAAGCACCCAGAATGCTGTCTGGACATGTGACTAGCTCAAGTGTTGAGCTGACAGCCTAAGCTTGGGAATGAAGCCTAATTCTGGCATTTCTCAGTAAAGTGGCCTTAAACACGTCACATATTGCCTCAGTCACCTCGTCTGAAACGTGGGCTCGATGTTACCTCCCTTACGGGACTTGTTATAAGGGTTAAATACGGGAAGGTTTACACGGCACCTAGCACACAGTAGACAATGGTGGTGGCTGCTCCATGATCATCACTTGTACGGAGGACATGAGGAGAGGAATGGAGTCTTCAGCAGTGAAGGTCTCTGCAGTGAGAGCACATCATGCTCTGCACAGAGAGGCTCAAAGGTACCCAGAAGTGCGAGGAAAGAGTTTAGGGTCCCTGGCAGGGAGGCTGTCTGATCCGGAACACCACCATCATCGGCGTGATAGACGGAGATCCTCTTCCCCTATATCCACGTCCCAATCGCTGGAACATGCGAGTATGTTGCCTTTACATAGTAAAAAGGGACGGTGCAGGGGGAAGTTAGGGTCTTGAGATGGGGCGATGACCCTGGATTATCTTGGTGAGTCCCAAATAATCCCTAAGATCCTTGTGGGAGAAGAGGGAGGTGGAGGGCTAGAGTTGGAAAAGTCAGAGAGAGATTGGAAGACGCGGCCGAGCATGGAGGACGGGAGAGGGCACCACAAGCTGAGGAATGAGGTGCCCTCCGGAAGCTGGAGAGGGCAGGGAGCAGGTTCTCCCTGAAGCTTCTGGAAGAAGCCAGCATCCCGCGCAAGTTGACCTCTGGCCACCAGAACCACGGGATGCCCGTCTGCGTTATTTTCAGCTGCTGGGTTTGTGGTTACCTATTACAGGAGCAATGGGAAACTCACGCCACGGATAACAGCGAACACCCAAGAAAAACAAGGCTCTCAAACGGACAAACCTTAACTACACAGAAACGCTCATTTCTGTCAGACACTGTCACCCCTGGTGTTATCAGACGGCTGAGGCGTTACTGAAGCCAAGAAGCTATGTGTTGGATCAGGAGAGACCTGGTCTCAATGGAGATGAAATTCAGTGCCACCTTTATTCCCACAGATGTGGCCAGTCCTTCTCACTAAGCTTTTATGGCAGCTGCCGAGCTGTGAGGCAAAGTCTGCGCGCTCATAATTGCAGCCTGCTTAATACCTGCCAGCCAGCAAAAGACTCAGAATAAATACTGCATCAAGAGGGCGTGCTTTCCACTGTGCCATCTCTGTATTCCTCATGTTTGAAAAATATGACTACTTAAGTTCACCTCATGTCTGGAGGGTCTAAAGAGGGAGCTCTTTTGGGGGAAAAGAATCCCAGTAAGTTATGTATCACCTCTGTCATGCAACTCAGAATTTAAATTTCTTAGTGAAGTCTATGCTTCCATGCTGTCTGGGAATACAACAAAAGGAAAAGACCTTAACAAAAGAATAAAAATCAGCTTCTCTTTTAGGATAATGACTACTACTGAGGGTCTATGAGGTGCAAAATGTTGTACTGGCCATTTTAGTCCTCACAGGAGCTCAGCAAAGAGGATATTATTATCCCTAACTTGTCACTGGAAAAAGGCACTCCGAAAGGCCAAGAAACTTCCTGAGCTCCATAGCCTGAAGCTCACATTGGTCCGACTCCTGAGCTTGTGTCTTCTCCACTACATCTACTGCCTCCGAGGAAAGTCCAGAAGGCAAAATGTTGACTAAGTGTGGGGTACGCTGCCAACAGTGCATCTGCGGGTTCCCCGCAGGCGAGGCTGTGCCAGCTTCGAATTATTTGCTTTCCACCATGCCAGGTGTCAGCGAGGAAAAGGCTATGCCTCCAAGGGGCTGTGAGTGACCAGAGAGCTGATCATAATGACCAGGTAACAACTCATTCTGTCGCTGGCATTTTTTTCCCCTTCATACAGAGAAGAAAAGTCCTCGGTAAGTGTTACAGAGAGACACTGCAATGCAGCCACTGTCATAAACGAGCACATCTTAGAACCATCCTGCTTAAGACCACACCTCCTAGATGGGAGCTCAAGAACAAGGCACTGCTGAGAGTGCTAACTGCTCTGTTGTTGCTGACAAGCCATTTCTCACCCAGCTCTTCCAGACAGCAATTTGCACAAGCAACTCCTTCCACACAACAGTGGAAATTTCTTAACTTATTCTGAACACAACTCTGTAGGAAATACATTTTACCATGCAACGGCTCACATGGACACACAGCAAAACCAGCAGCTCCACGAAGCAAAGCAGCCTTACCACATGCACTGAGCTCCTTCTGTTTTCTCTCTGAGTATGTTTTGCCCGGTTGAGTCCATTTTGTGGTCATGACCCACGCACTGATGTGGTGATTCACGAATGACCCTCTGCCCCATGGGGGGCTGTGCTGACAGTTTGAAAGTCCTGGCCAGGAATCAAGAACTGAGGGGTCCTACCTCTGGGGCAATGTAATCTGGAGTCCCACAGAAGGTCCTGGTCGTGACTCCGTCCATCATATGTTCCTTGCACATCCCGAAGTCAGCAATCTTGATATGTCCTTCTGAATCCAACATGACATTATCTAACTTCAGATCCCTACAAGGAAGCAGGTTAATGTCAAAGTCCTTCCCTAATATAACGCTGTTTGCTCTGGAGTTGGTGAAACGGTAGAATATTTGAACAGCTGCCATTTTGACAGCATATTAACTGTTAATCCCCGAAGGGCAGGAACCAGGGGTTATTGTGTTTTTGTATCTCTGGAGCCTAACACTGTGCCTTGGACACGGTAGGTACTTAAATGCATGAGTGACTAAGTGGTCAAACTAGTGATTCCCAATCTTGGCTTTGCCTGTGGACCTGGAGATTCCAATTTAGCAGGTCTGGGGAGATCTCAGTCACCTGACTCATTAATGTCCCACATGAAGGGGTCTGACACACAACGGGCTTGCAAAATTGCAGGTTGGGAGCCACCTTGTTGGGCCACGCATGTGTCCCTTCCACTCCACCAAGCGCCCTTTGACTTATACTGAAGGCTTTCTTCCTCCTTTGTAACCAGACCCTCACTGCAGCTAATGACAGGGGGCGTCGAACGCAGTTGTCTTTGCCCACCACTCCCGATTCCCCATGTTCTTCTGCTGAGCTTCTAAAGCCAAGTTGGGGTTTCAGTGCTCCGACCTCCACTCCAAATCAAAGGTGGAGGAAGGAGCTGTCAGTGGAGAGAAAGTAGAAATGAGGTTTAGAAACCGGAGGTGGCTGTGATTTGCCTCGTGGCTGCAGAGAAAGGCGGGTCCAGACGGCCCCCGTCACCTGGGGCTGTCAACTCCGGTCTGAAGTGGCCACCACAGAATAACAAGCCCACAGAGGTCCAGCACACCTCCCGACCACCCTGCTGCCAAAAGAGCTTCAATACACACCTATAGATGATTCCCCTTTTATGGAGAAAGAACAGTCCAATGGAGATCTCTGCCGCATAGAATCTACAAAAGAAAACCAGCGTCAGGCTACTCACATGCTTCTTCGGCCTCCTGGACACTACTTCTCCTCAAGGTCAGGCATCAGAGAGATAAGAGAATGCAATCCCAGAGGCTTTCAGCGACCGGCCTCACCCTGCACATGCATGGTCTTCCAGCCCTCGGCCCCTCCCTCCCCACTTCCTCACACCAGCTCACCCGAGGCGATACGGCGAGTTAAGCCAATGAAATGGAATGATTCTTCTCATCTGGGAAGACGGACGGGCAACTTACTACCTACAAAGTAACTTCTAGTATAACCATTCAGGGAATGGATACCTGTTAGACTATGCTATGTCAGGAGATGGGAGAGAAAATTCCTGTGTTCCTATTTGGGGACAGAGCACATTGGTGTCTGAAAACACAGTTTCTCCCTGGAAGGCAAAGCATAGTGGGTGATAAACTCTCACTGGTTTACTCATCCCTTACCAAGTGCTGTAGTAAATGAGACTCACACCATGATACAGATCTGAGTTTACCTTTTAACATAGTTTATAATAAAAAGCAGTTACTACTTCAAAATGTTAACAGGTTAAAATCTGAAACTCAAATCAAATGAGGAAGATATGATATCTTAAGATGTGCATAGTGTTAAGGAGTCTGAAGTCCGAGAAGCCATAAGACTATGCCTGTGCAAATATCACACCCAGGAGGCTTTTAAAAATAAACCGTACAAGTCTACATGAGCAGAGAGAAAAAAACCCTAGTGATCAGGACCCGAATGTTTCTGGGGGCCAGCCCTGAAGGCTGGCAGGAGAAGACAGGATGAAGGGGAGAAGGGATGGGGTTACAGGTGATCTCTACATTATTTTCCATGATTTTCTGTATTTCTTTAGTGGGGGGAACTTTTCTGCAACATAAGTATAACGAAAGGGAATCAGACTGACATCTTTGTGTTACTTTATTATATAGGGCGACTATTTTGCTTTTTGCTCTTTGCAACTCTGTGTGGTAAAGCTTAATTTCATAATCCAAGTATTTTAATGCTTCACAACCACAACACAAGAGAGGTAGCAAGGGCAGGCATTTCCAGAAAACTGAGAAGTGAAAACAACGGCAAAAACATCCCGCACGTGTTTTCAGCCTGCGACCCAACAAGTCCCACGCCGCCCTCAGCCAGCCTTCCCAGTTCTTCGGCCTCATCTTCAGACCGGACACAGCCAGAGTCTGATCAGGAGCCACGAACGTGACCGTCAGGGGCATGCCTGCTGTGCACCCTCATGAGGGAACAGCCGTTTGTTCGGGCTTGCTTTCCCGGAGTCCCCTGAGACCTCTTGGCCCTGAGAAGGGGGAAGATGCCGCAGGCAGGGGAGCCCCACCCCCATGGCCGACTCTCCCCCTTCACCTGGTACCCACGTCTCTCTTCTGGGCGGCCCACTCCGGAATCCCTGCATCCAGGGGACAAGGTGGGGGCCTCCAGGAAAAGCATCCAAAAGGAGCTCGCAACTCTGCCCCCAGACACCTCCTCCTGGGCAGCTGCCCCCACCCAGATCCCAAACAGTCTTACTTGAAGAAGCCTCTCCCTTCTCACCCTCTCACCAGTCTCTCCTTTGCTTCCTCCAGTATGTTTTTCAAAGACAGCTCTCCCTCTCTGGCGCTGGGGCAAGCCCTCACGACAGCGCCTACCCCGCACCCAGGAAGTCTCAGGCCCCTCGTGACGTCCCTGCATTCCCACCCATGCTCCCTTCTCCTGCCAGCCAAAGAGCTCTGCAAAAAGCTAACCTGATAAAGGCTGACCGACGCCCTCCCTGCTCCCTCCTGGCCGGGTAGGCTCTTCCTCACCCAGAGCCCCGCCAGACCCTGCCTTTGCCGTCATCTCGCACGGCATCCTAGACAGGCGGAGCTGCAGAGCCCTCCCTGGGTTCGCCTCAGCCTCCTCTCACAGCTTGGCAGGCTCTTCCCACCTCTGCGCCGGGCATTCCCTGAGGACCCTCTTCCCTCACTCCCAATTTTTGGGAGACTGCATGGTATCCTGCGAGTGCCTTTAAAGTTAGAGCTACGCGTGACACTTGGGGGGTGACACTTCTGACTCTGGGTTAGAGCGTGTGCTCCCAAGGGCAGGGAGTGCCTCCGCCCCTTCACACTCCCAGGGTCTGGCGCTCGGTGAGGGTCCCGTAGCCACCGGCTGGCTCGACAGGTGAGTGAGTGACTCCATCCATGAGGATGGAACTGAGTATGAGGAGACATGCCAGCGTCTCCGCCACTTAGGACACAGCTGAATGGATTCCACAGTGCATCTGCCGGGAGGCGGCCGCACTCAACCCTGAGCTGGACAGAGTCCCACTTGCACGTTCCCCTGGCAGAAGATCCCAGTCAGGAGCAGGGGCTGCCCGGGTCAACAGACTTAAGGGAGAATACTCACACTGCTTGTGGTTCCTTAAACTTCCCCACTTGCTGGATGTGGTACATGAGGTCCCCGCCGTTGACGTATTCCATGACGAAGTACAGGCGATCCTGCAACCAAGGCCAACGCATGAGTGCGGCCTCCCCGCTGGCAGGGGCCGCCCTCCCTTCCTGCAGGCCACACCTGGCTTTTCATTCACAAATCCGGGCCGTGTGGGCAGCGCTGCCCAGTGTGGAGCTCTCCAAAGGGCTTTTCACAAAGAAAGACACAAGCTCTAAGCCTGCCGCATGAGGCCTGGGGAAGCAGAAAGTCAGGACAGGGCTCTGGTAACATGGCAGCACCTTCCGGCCACAGACGCTCCCGACTACGGTCATGGCCTAGAACTCTCCCCCTACCTTCCCACACACACGACCCTTTCTCAATGAGGGATGGCGTGAAGAACCCATGTCAGGCAGTCATCCGATTTTGCCCAGCGCTGCTCGACGTCCAGCTGTCTCAAGGCTGGTTGTGGAGCGCGAGAGGCGGACCACGTCCATGCGGCAGGTTTAGGAGAGGGGCTCTCGAATCCCATCTCTTGGCTGATGGCGACACACGCTCAGCGGTACCCACTGGGCGGAGGAGAGGGAAGACTACAAATGGAGAGGCTCGCAAATGTTCCTTGCATCCAAAGTATGCCCAGATGTGGCATGGCCTCACCCAGGGCATGTTTCACAGACCCGGGCACACCCGCATTTTTACAAGGACACTGCGCTCGACGGAGGACACTGAGGGGTTCAGCACAGTGCACCAAGGTGAACACCGACCCCAGCTCCCTGCTGGAAAACATCACCGTCTGCCTAAGCGTGGTGACGCGCTGTGCGGGAGAGCAACCGCCCCTGAGCAGGCGACAACCGCTGGAGACAGCGCCGGGGCTCCCAGCCCCGGCTTTCCCGCTAGGAACTCTAGCGTGCCCTTCGTTGCTCGGCTTGGTGGTTGTCCACGCACAGTCAGGGTAGCCAGGGGCACAGACCCAGGGCTGGGTCCAGAGTGTGGCTCCTTTTCCAGCGTGTAGCTCTGTTCTCCCCAGTGACTGACACAAACGCGGGGGAAGTTGCTGGGAGCGGGATGCCTGCACGGCACCGTGCTGGGATCCGTGGCTCCCCAGAGGCCACACAGCCATTTCAAGAGCCTAAAATCCAAAAGCACTGAGGAGAACCCCCGAGAGTTTAAAAAGAGAGAGGTAAGAGAGAACATCAACCTCTGTCCAATGAACAGTTGAAAATAACTGCAAGAGTGACAATGACAGCTGCTGACTGAGTCACATTTCACAGGGGCGGCCTCTGAAGAGTCAGAAGCCTGTCTCTGGTGACGCCATATGTGGTGCCACCCAAATGTCTTCATTTCCTGTCGGCCACACGAAAGCCCACTGCTGACTGAGTGCTTTAGAATTTTCTTTTTTGTCCTGTTTAGTTTTACTCTATCACAGGGCTAAGCAACTGTCTTCTATAAAGGGCCAGACAGTAAATATTTTAGATTTTGAGTGTCTCTCGCAACCACAAATAGTAGGTACATGAATAAGCGTGACTATGTCTCAAAACAACTACTTACAGTTGCTGACATTTGAATGTCATCTACTTTTCACATGCCCCAAAACATTATTCTGTGGATCTTTTTTGCTCAGCCTTTCGGAGAACTCCCGGGCCGTACAGAACAGGCCACAGTTTGCCACGCCCTGTCCTGTGGCATTGAATGACACACTCTTTCATATACTCGAGTCCCCTAATGTTCCAATGCCATGCTTCACTGCCAGACCACTGGTCTTAAGAAGCCAAGACTCTGAATTATATTATTGTGCTTGTATCCTCAAGTCGTAGCAGTACCTGACATGAAGAAAAGCTTTCCTATGAATGTTTCCTGAATTAAAGGGCACACGTGCCAAGCAGGGGACAGCACAGAGAGGGCTCGCTCAAAATCTGCCCGTGACAGAGGGATGAGAGGTTGTCCCCAGTCACCTCTGCTTGGCATCACAGGACACCTCTCTCCAGACTCCTCCACAAGAACCAGGATGCTGGACACTTTGGTGCAGGTACAGCCCTGAGAGCACACTGGCTGCACCTGCCGCAGAATTCCCACTCCCCAGTCCTCACCACGGTCTGGAAGCAGGAGTGCAGCTGCGTCAGGAAGGGGGGCTTGTCAAGCAGGGCCAGGACCCGCTTTTCCACCATAGTGCACTCCACATCGTCGTCCTGAATCACCACATCCTTCTTCAGAATTTTGATTGCATACAGTTCTTCTGTTCCCTTCCGATCAGCAAGCATCACCTGAGAACAGACCAGAGACAATCTGAACATTTCTAAACATACATCTGGTCCTGGGGCGGGGACAGAGATCATAACCCAGCGGTGGCTCAGCGACAGCTTGTGGAAATTTGTAAATGTGTACTGAACACGTGTTCATAAACTTGATGTGCAAATTCTGAAATACTGCAGGTCACCACAATGGCATCCCGCCAGCATTTGTGTGCTGCTGAGTTGTGAAGATGTGTCTACTGCAGGCTGTTGCCACACCATGGAGCCATTTGGGCCACTGAACGGAATACCGGGCATTCTGCACCAGGGTGAGCCAGGAAACAGGCACATTTTCTAGGAGCATCCTTAGAGTAAGATGTGACCGACCTTTTATGAGCCTGCATGTCAGGAACCCAGATGAAGAAAAAGGCTCAAAGCCAGTTCCTGGAACTATCGTACGCTTTGGGGCCACAGAAGCCAGAGATATAGAGGCAGATTGCTGAAGACCTCATCCCAGTATCTCTCTTTTCTTTTGAGCTGGAGTCTCACTCTGTTACCCAGGCTGCAGTGTAGGGGCACACTCACAGCCATCTCAGCGTCAACCTGCTGGGCTCTGGCGATCCTTCCGCCTCAGCCTTCCAAGTAGCTGGAACTACAGGTGCACACTACCATGCCCGGCTAGTTGGAGAGACGAGGTCCCTCCAAGCTGTACGGGCTGGTCTCCAACTCACGGGCTCAGGCAACCCACTCGCCTCGGCCTCCCAAAGTCCTGGGATTTCAGGCTGAGCCATCGAGCCTGGCCCAGTATCCCTTATGATTATATTACTACAAGTTAACATTTAAGTTTTGGTTATGGAACTTGATCATTCAACCAATGGTTTTGGAGTACTCCCTCTGTTCTGAACACAGAGAAACAGTAACACAGTTAACCCACTGTAGCTTTTTGATAGCAGCTGTTTTAATGAAATGAAGCAGAAAACATCTGAGAAATATGTACAAATAGTGGAGCAATCCACAGAGCTGTTCTAGAAACCTCAGGGAGAACAAAACGGACCCCGCCTTCTCTGCAAAAGCCCCTCCACTTCCCCAACTGTCTCCTTACCTTCCCAAAACTCCCCTTCCCCAGCACCATGAGGAAATTGAAGTCTGTGAGTTTTACTCTATCCAGGTTGTTGGAAGGCTGCTTCCTGTCTTCTGAAGGACTGATGACTTTGTTACCAGCAGGGCCAAGCTTGGCTTTCTAAACAACAAGCACACACACAAAAAGTATGGGTCACTTTTCTGGGGAAAGAGTGACAGAAAACAGCACTCCACCCCAGAGGTGGGACGTAGGACGGGGCGAGGAGAGGAGCTGGAGGTGAGACTTTCCTCAGGGGAAAGTCGGCAAAGTCAGGAAAACCTTCCTTCCTTAACTGGATGCCGGCTCAGCCACCTGGATCAGCCAACCGCCAGCTGAGTCTCACGCTGGGATGTGAAAGCTACCTTCTGGGGACAAAGGGGTTCGGTCGTGAACCTAATAAAGGAAGTAGACTGCGTGTTCACGTTTTCCTTGGTTGTAGATTTTCCGATCTAAAATTAATCTGCATAAAGGAAACCTGCACCCAGGCGAGAGCGGGGAAAACAGTTTCTGGGTGGAGCTTGACGGCAAGCTGCAGGGATGAGTTACTGCTGCTTCCAAAGGCTCAGCGGGGACAAACGTTCTGTGTTTTTTTCTTCTAAGTCAAGAGTTGAACTGGGGAATGATAACATGCATGAGAACCTGGCTTCACGCAAAGCAAGCGCCCTCTGAGCCTGGAGAATGCCTGCTCATGACTGGCCACCATAGGAGCCCGGAAAGCCTGGACCCAGGGCACACAGAGGCCCTGGAGGGAACCCTGCCATGACTCCCTCCAGGTGCAGAGTCCATGAGAAGGCCAGAAGTAAGGGCTCAGGAGAAAGGGGATGGCAAGTCAAATCCCACGGGAATGTCCCAAGTCAGCAAAGAAGCCCAAGGAGCCTGGGGTGGGCCATGTGCTACGGCCCGGCCCCGCCCTTACGAGCATCACTGGTGGAAAGGAGACGGATGGGCTGACAGGGCAAGGGTCCTGGGGGCTGGATGGACCTCCACAACCACAACCCGGAGGCCCAGGGCAGAGACTCTCGCACTGGACACAACCTCAGTAAAATGGCGCATGCCCTCCAAATGGCAGAGACCTGACAAGCTGCAGCTCTCAGCCTGACATCTCTGAGCCTGAGCTCCTCAAGCCTGGGTTTAAGCTGTTGAATGGATCTCACCCCTGTCCACACCTTAGTTAACAAGAAGATGGCCAAGAAGGTGAGGAAGACACTCAAGGGGCTTTACAGTGGCTCCAGGCATTGGTGAGACTGGTTCTCAGCACTCGGGAAAACATGTAATTTGCCTTGTTTCCTTCAGCAGCAGAGACTTAGAGGAACTGCTCACAGTCCCTCCTTGGGCAGCGGCATCCTTCATCTGGGCACCCCCCAGACACATGCCCACTTTTGCCAGACCCTGCTGGAGTAGAGTGTCCCCTGCCAGCTGCGCCTGGAGCCCCGACCCTAACAGTGGTGGCACAGGACCACTTTGCTGCACGGGTGTAGAAATGCAGCCCTGACATGCGTATGGCTTGCGGCACTGCTGGCGACACTGTCGTCTGATGAGAGTCACAGGGAAACAGCCTCAAGGCTGGGGTGAGTGCTCTTCCAGCTGAGCGCATCCGCTTGCACAGAGACATGAAGGGAACCAGAGGGAGAGACATGAGAGGACATGGAGGGAGTTGGCCCTGACACTTCTGCTTCGAGGCTGAAAGCACTTGACAGGGTGGAGTCCGACCTCCATGGGCAGCACAGGGGAGGGCGGTGCATCTCGGCCTGCAGACACAGCAGCTCCCCCTGAGAAGACGCACACACCGCGCTACACACTTGCTGGCCTCCCAGGCGAGGACAGAAGGGTTTTAAGGGAGACTCGCGGGAGGGAGCCCAGACACAAGCTGTGGCTCCCACGAGGGCCACCCTCTGTGCAGGACAGCCCAGGCCCCCAGAGCCCTGCCAGGAGGGCATCCGAGCTGAGACGCTGCCTGTGCCGGGGCTAAATTTAAACAATGATTGGGATGTCCAAGCTTGGGATGAAAATATCAACCACGCCACTGTTCTGCTCTTTGGATTTAGGATAAGAAAACTTGTCAGAAAAGAGGCACAAGAGATTAACCTCGCCAGGGCGTCACAACACCTGAGAACACCCAAACACAACTGACTCACTGACGGAAGAACCCGCAGCCACTGAACAGCCCCTTCTTGGGCGAGCTGTGCTCAGACGCCTGCGAATGCTCTGGCGGCCACTCCTGCTGCTCAAGCCACCGCTCCTTCCCCTGACACCTCAGCGCCTCAGACACAGAACATGATGGGCTGGCTGGTAGACACAGGCTTCTCCCACACACTGCATCCAGGCCTTCCCTGTGGGCCTGGCCCACCTTGCGCCGCCATGCCTTAGTCTGGCTATAGGGAAAGACAGTGCCATAGCCAGGCAGGTGGGGTGTGAAGACAAAGCACGTGCACATCCACACTCTTCCGAACTCAACTGCAATAGCTCTGGGACCCCAGGCTGCCTCAGTTGCTGAGGCCTGGGGGGGGGCCCTGACGAAGGAGATGCCTGCTTCTCGGCCAGAGGGGACAAACATGGCACAGGCTTCCTGCCCGGCCTGGGTGGGCTCTTCTTGGCCGGAGGCAGAGCTGGGCTTCCTGGGCTGGCAGGGCAGGAGGCTGGCAGGAAGGGGACAGGCGGGCGTGTGGGGTCCAGAGTG
>NW_007253792.1:128670-159332 GCF_000164805.1 Carlito syrichta
AGTGGGCCGGGCGGGCCACGCTCACCGCATTCGTGTTAGAAGGCTGGCATCACAGCGGCCTGGCCCCAGCTCAAGCCAGCCCTGAGGTCAGCAGCCCTAGCATCTGCATGCCGCCGATCCCAGGAAGGGCTGCGTCTCCCTCTGCACTACAGAGCCCCTTCCCGTGCTACTACCTCCATGCCATCCCCTGCCGGCCTCGCTGCCAAAGGACAGCTGTGCCCAACACCGACATTTCAGAAGAAGCTCTTTATGGCAGAAAACACCACGATGACGCAAGCTCAGGAGGTCTGGGCCTGGCTGTGAGCAAGTCCCACTCTCCGTGAGGGTCTGATACGCGTTGGGGTTGCAGGAGGCACAGGGAGGGGGGTGGGGGCCTGAGGGGAGGGGAGGGCAGAACCTGAGGGCCTGGCCAGGCCTGGGGACCAGCTGCCCGGCTTGGCCTCCAGCCCTGGCCCGGGAGCTTCTGCTTCTCCTGGGCTACTTCTCCTTGCCGCTTGCCTGGCTGACCACCCCCCGCCCTCAGGTCCCAGCTTGACTGTCATTTCCTCAGTGCAGACCCTCTCCAGTGTCCAGCTCCCCTCCCTCAGAGTGTCCTGGGCTGCCCTCAACAGCTCTGGTGGGTGGCAGCTGGCAAGTGTCGATTCCCAGACGTGTTGACTTGCTTCGTGACTCCCGCAGTCGCCGCCTTGGACGGGTCCACCCGTCTGCCCTCTTCTCCTGCCCCGCTCCAGCGGCTCTCCCTGGCTCCACCCCACCCTCAGCGTGTTCCCCGGAGGGCTCCTGTCCTGGTGTCACCAGCTTCACATGCCACAGAGAAGGCCTCTCTCATGCAACTCTGTCTCTCCACCTCGGTCCCCACCACTCCCTCGGCCTCTGTGCCAGCCTCGCCAGCCTGCCTCCTCCTCCTCTGCTCAGTCGCCTTCCGCGGTGATCTTTTGCCAGACGCTCACTCGCTCCTGCCCTCCTTCCCCTTGCATCCCCTTCCTCGTGCCCCCCCACTCGTCACCACCTGACTGCCAGTCAGGGGCTTGCTGTTCTGCTCATCCTCAAAGTCCAGCTCAAGCACCCCTCCTCAGTCTTTCTGGAATTTCCAACCTGTGGCCAGCAATGTCTGTGTCCCCCCTTATCCCCTGAGCTCTCAGAGCTGTACACCTGTGCACACCTGGAGCCTCCAAGGGTTCTATTCGGCCACACCTGCCGAGTGAGCCTGAGGTCCCTGCAAGCCACAGTCCCTTCCACCAACCGTACACAGGAAGTGTGTTCCAGACCGCCCCAGCCCCCCGCAGGTCCCCAGCCCAGCAACACTCCTGTGGCTGGCGCCCTCCCTCCCCTGCATCGCGTCCTGACTCCCCACCAGTACGTTTCGCAGCACCTTCAAGCGAACGTGTCCTCAAGACCCTGTGGCTGAGTCAGCTTCTGGGGAACCTAAATAAACACATGCCCCTCTTCTTGGAAGCACTGATCTACCTTCCTCACTGGACCGTGAGATCCTAGGAGAGAAGAACCAAGTCTCACTTGCACTTACCCCAGCACATCCTTACAACTCACTGCACCTCTCTCCCTCTTGCATTCACATGGGTGTTCATTCAGTGCTAGGACTGGACTGGATTTGCAGAGGCCAACTGTAGCCAGCTGTAGTTGGTCAGGTAACAAACTCCTACAGAACAGCAGCTGATGCTACCAGGTAGGTTGATACCAAGACTGCCCTGGGCTCTGCACACCCAGATGCTCAGGTGTCATCTGAAATCTTCCCGGCCATTCTGGTCTTGCTGGGCGGCCACCGATCAGTGTGTGAGGGCCTTAGGGAGGAGGTCCACACAGGGTGGCCTCCCCAGAGGCCACCTCAGACTGGCTGGTTAGGCCAGCATCCTGAACCCAGGCCCTAGGAAGAGCTTCGCTGGAGGGGTGTTCCTCCCCTGAGAAGCCCTGCTTGCCCAAGACCCAGACGAGGTCCCTGGCTGAAAACACTGAGGAGCCCCTGAGCCAACCGGTCCTCCCTCCGAGCTATTCAGTGGGTTGTCCGGCAACGGGTCTCCCAGCGGGATGAAAAGACCGGCCCTTCCTGGCTTGACTCTCACTGACAACTCTGGTGGTCATGCATCTAATTCAGACTTCACCAGGAGTGCACATACAATCAATGTATGTCTAGGCATAAAAGCGGAAGCCAATAGCCTAGCTGCAGAGATGCCAGAAAACTCAAGGAGGTGTAAGAATAACAGAGCAAACATGGCCCAGCATAGCCAGACACCCTGCTGGGCCCGTGAGCAAGCGGGAATGCCAGCTGCAGAGGCTGAAAGGCAGAACGCTCCCTGAAGACCGAGGCCCAGGGGAGAGCCTGGCCAGCTGCCGCCCAAAGCAGATGCCAGCCCTTGGCAACGCTCCTGCGGACACGCCCCCCCCGGCCGAGCCCCGCCTCCCGGCTTCCAAGCTAGGCCAGCAAAGTGGTGGGGGACCGGGCTCTGTCCCCGCACCCCCCACGCCAGGTGGCTCTGACAGCACTTGTCCTGGTCCTTAGGGAACCCAGAGAACCACAGCTCAAGGTTTGCTCCCTGCCCTCTGCTGGGCAGAATGGCCGGGCAGCTTCCGTTGCCGCACTGAGATGCCAGCCCTTCCTCTGCAAGGCTAGACAGAGCTAGTGGTGCTCTCTCCAGGCCGGGAGGAGCAAGCCGAGGGCATCAGGGATGGGGCCTGGTCCCTGTGTGCCTCAGCGCGGGGTCTCTTATCAGTCCCCATTCGTCCGCATCATCTCAGGAGGGCCGGGGGGAGTCCCGGCACACAGCTCTCACTTGGGCTGCGTCCATGGTTAAGTCCACAGGTCTCCGTGTGAGGCTTTAGAATACCCACTCATTTGCTCCCCAGCCGTCTGTGCCCAACATGGCTCTGACTTGGTGCCAGGGCAGTCAGTAAGAAGCTCCCCTGAAGAATGAGAAGTCCAAATGTGCTGTGGAGACGCCACTGCTGCCCGGAGCATCTGCATCAGGATGCTTCTCAGAAACGCACACTTGGGCCCCACCCCAGATGCACTGAGTCCAAACGTATGTTTTAAACAAGACCCCTGCCTGGGTGGCACCGTGTGAGCTTGGGAAGTGCTGGCCTAAGACTGTTGGAACATTTCTCCAAGGCAAGCATCCCTTTCAGAGTCAATGGTCCCTGAGATCCTTTCCACCTTCCACCATTTTCAATTATCACAAAAATCCCATAGGCAACTCTAGAGAGCCCTGAGCCTGGATTCTAAAGAGCTTGGAGCAAATCTTGGCCTTATCCACATCTGCTGTGTGACTCTGGGCAAATGACCCTGCCTCTCCGAGCCTCAGGCTCCTTATCTGTAGCACAACGGTAAGGAGACTGTATCCTTGGGCTTTGCTGGGCTGTCCCCTGGCTGTGCTAAAGATGAAACGAGGCATCCTTGTCCAAAGCGTCCCAGTGCAGCACCACACGGCGGCCCCCTACACCTCGTCATCTTTGCTTCAACCCAGGAAGGAGAAGCCAGCCACACTTTCCTGTAAGTTTCTGGCACACACCTGCTCCATGACCACGGGCTAAAGGCCTCTGCCGGCTGCCCAGGTCAGGGCTCTGCTGGGCTGACTCACAGATCATACACCCTGTGAACCACAGAGACATGTGAGGCTACAGATGGGCTTTGTGGCAGGTCCAGGCATGTCCCCATGGCTGCCACACCCAGGCAGGGGAGGAACGGGCCCTGGCCCCCGCCACTGTTCACCCTGATTTCCAGGGTGCCTGCTGAAGCCCCCTAAGGGGCTGGGTAGCATCACAGCAGGGGAGACCTTGACTCATTAAAGAGGCACATTTTTTAAAAGGAACTAAAAATGGGAGCTATGATACACAATGGAGCGATTTTACATGCCGAAGCTTTAGCATGCTCCTTTCTCAAGCTAGTCTAAACCACATCGGGGTTTATCAATGAGGATCCAACCACTCCGAATCCAGGACTTTTAGGTTCCTCAAAGAAATGGTGCATTAGGGGGTGGGGGGGGAAGAAATGGTCCATTAGTTTTTGGTCAAGTCTGGCATTGTGACGTCACTTGGGTCACCAGGCTGTGAGACCAGGCAAGTTCTCTCCCTGGTAGAAAGCCAACATGTGTCTCATGACGTGCCACTGGCATGTTCTTGAGAAGTCACTGAAGGTGTTCATGATCCAAGGGGCTCCCAGGGTGGCAAGCCACACAAAGTGACTCTGAATACTGCAGACCCAAATCCTTGCAGGCTGGGGCTGAAACACAGTCCACATGCCTGTAGACAACTGTAAGTCAGCCTAGGAGCTGACCCCGTGTGCCGTGTCTTCCCCAGGGCACTCCACATTCAACTCCCTGCAGGGGGCTTCAAACTAAATTGAGAGGAGTCTGTGACAAATGGCTTCCAGTGTGTCTCTGTGAGGGAGTAGATGACTGGAGATGTTCATGTTCCATTAGGTTACAAGTTGGCAGATGCTGAGCTGTGACAATGTGATCTATGATAACGGTCAAGAATCAAAGTCTGAAATGCAACCCCAAGACTTCTGGCAAGTCTGTTCTGTAATCACAGGACCTTCAGGTAACCGTCCAAAGTATGGCTTCCTAACTACATTCCACTTTAAATGTGTTCATCCTCCACTATTTTGTGAATGTCTTCAAAAATAAAGTATCTCCTAGCATTGTCAAAATATGACTTTGAATAATCTATTTATTAAAGATGGCGGCAGTGTGTAGGGAGAGGAACTTGACAACAATATAAAACTCTTTCTTCTTCTAAGACTCCTAGGACAGACAGGCCAGCAGGAACCAACCATAGGAGCACTTTTTTTTTTTTATGCAATGAAAATGCTCTGTAGTCAGGGTTTATCTACATAACCCTGGAAAAACCAAACTGATGGTATTTCAGCTCTACTCCAAAAACCAAGGTCGACAGGAAGAGCTATACTATGTAACCAAGGACCTCAGCACAGCATCTGCCCGCTTAGGTGATACATTTGCCTGCACTTGCTGCAACAGTCATCAAGAGAGATCAAACATTTCGGAAGCAGAAAGCCATGAAAGAACTGGGAGGAAGCTTCACAGCACCATTCATGGAGCACAGCCTGGATATTCCTAACAAGCCACAGTCATGAGATCCATTACCTTCCACGAAGTGGCTGGGTAAAGGGGAAAGAAGACGCTACTTCATGGCATGATGGCCTCCTGGGAGCACAGTTGGAGTCCATGAAATGCCCACGGTTCTCTGGCTAAGGAATTTTCCATCCTGGAACCGGCCACACTTGCTGCTGCCCGAGTACCTTTGCACTTCTGCTTCCTCAGATCCATACGGGCACAGGACTCCCTTGTCTCTGTGCAAATGACACTCTAGCCCCAAGGCTCCCCCTTGCGCTCTGCTGACACCATCCCGGCATCGTTTCCTGTGGTCGTGTGCTCCGACATGGTTCCCGTCACCCCTCTTCTCACGACCTCTTCCGTTTCTCTCTGCTTGTTTATTAGTTATCTTCCTCCCACTGGAGTGAGCACAGGGACCTTGTCTGTTTTGTGCACTGGCACACCTCCAGTGCCCAGGGCCGTATCCAGTGCAGGGCAGTCCTCAAATGCCTTTAGAATCAGTGAAGCAGTACACTGGGAAGGCAATTATTTTTATACACCATTTCTTAAGGGCAGAATTATTGGTTTAAGATAACTTCTACCACAAGGCTGCTTCTTGTTATAAAGTAATATGATAAGATGCTCATTTTGGAAAATTTAACAGGCATAGATAAACCAGCAAAAAAGAAGAAAACTTAAAATATCTGTACACACTAAAATATGTATAATTTCATCACCCAGAGATAATCATTGCTAACGCTCTGGTGGATTCTCCTAATCCTTTCTCTCTGCTCTTTATCTGACATAGGTAGAGTTTTGTTGTGTGCAACCTGCTGCTAACCCTTTGCACGGGGTGAATTTTTTATGTTATGAGCACTCTCCTATCACGTGACTTTAGGGACTGCACCACATCCCACTCCGCAGCCCTGCCGTTGGACACCGAGGCTGTAGCTAGTTCCTAATGTTTTCAACACACAGATGAACAACTGCGTGCTGCAAATCTCTGTGCATCCTCTTGAACTCCCAGGACAGAGCCCTCGATGTGGAACTGCTGGGGCTAGAAGTATGGACACGACAAGGCTGGGGACAGCCACTGCCCACCAGCACAAGGACGGACATTTTAATCTGGCCATGAAAAGCCAAAGAGAAGAAGCGGACGCCCAAAGAGAAGGCCGCTTCATTCCCAAAGGCGGGCCGTGTGCCTCATTTCATGGTTAGAGTTTCTAACTGCACTTTGTTCTGAGGTTTGGCTTTGCAGATGTGGATTATGTTCAAA
The DNA here is from genome assembly GCF_000164805.1 of Carlito syrichta. Taxonomy (NCBI): domain Eukaryota; kingdom Metazoa; phylum Chordata; class Mammalia; order Primates; family Tarsiidae; genus Carlito; species Carlito syrichta. The sequence continues at coordinate 135,010 of NW_007253792.1, forward strand.
TGTCAAAATAAACACACATTTTCACAACATGGAGAGCAACCTTGGAAGGTGCTGTGGTCTGAACGTTTGTGTCCTCCCCCAAATTCACGTCCTCACCCCAGGGTGATGGTGTCAGGAGGTGGGCCTTTGGGAGGTGGTTAGGTCACGAGGGCGGAGCCCTTGTGAACGGAGCTAGTGCCCTGAGAGAGGCATCCCCTTGCCCTTTCCACCATGTGAAGACATGGCACGGAGACGTCATCTGTGAGCCAAAAAGTAGGCCTTCACCAGATACCTCCCCAGCCTTGATCTGGGACTTACCAGCCTCCAGATCTGTGAGGAATATGTTTACGTAGTTTCTATGCCACTCAGTGAAGGGTGTTTTGCTACGGCAGCCTAAATAGATACGCAGATATCCCATGTCACCCTACTTCCTTCTGACTGCATTATCCCGGGTTGCACAATCTGACCTGCAGCTGCAGCCCGGAAACTGGCAGCGGGCCCAGTGAGCCTTCCTGCACGACTGTCCCAATGTCTGCCTGCTGGAGGCTAGAGTCCCAGGCGTGCATCACTCCTCCTCCAGCTGCAACTTTGGAAAGCCTCTCAGGACCACAGACCGCCAGTCACAGAAGGGTCTCAGGAGGTCTGACCCACCTGCGACGCAGATGAAGACGCTGAGGTCTACGACCCACAGCCACTGTGCTAGGTCCTGGGGAGGAAAAGAAGGGTGCCACTCTCCTCTCCACTGGCCGCGAAGCAAGTCCTGGATCCCCAGCAGAGGCTGTGTGAAGGCTGCCCCAGGGGGATGTCATATTTTTCAACCGGGGGGTGGTGGCAGAGCTTTTAGAATCTGAGAAAACATTGGAGACAATTTAATCAAGCCTACCCTTGTCACAGATGAGGAGAATGAGGCTGGGAGCAAAGCGATAGTTCTAAACCAACGTTCCCTCCTGGGCTCTGAATCCTGAATTCTGGTCTTAAACTTAGTGGTCTTCCTCCTACATCAAGGGTCAGCAAACTCTTCCTGTGAAGTCCACATAGTAAACATTTTTGGCTTTACGGGCCAAATGCTGCCTCTGTCAGAGCTATCCAACTCTGCCTTGGTAGTGCGAAAGCTACACGAGTGAGTGAGTGAAGGAGCTACCTGTGTTCCAAAACAACCTTAATCACAAAAACAGGCTGCATCTGGGACCTGGCCAGGGAGCTGCAGCTGGCTCACCCAGGGCCTGAACCGTGCAGGTTCTCAAAGCATCCATCCAAATTTGCAGAGAGATTTAAATACGGTGTCTGAACTTCCTTTCTAACCTATCAGAACAGCAACAATCAAGAGCCTCAAGTGACCTTGACTCAAATGGCAACTCAGGACCTTCCACAGTGCTTCATGTGCTGACTAATACAGGAAAAAGAAGTGTTGCGGCTAAACAACGTGGCAAGACAAACACTCATTTGGCAGAGCAAACATTTCAGGGCAATACAGTACGTTGTTTCCTTAGTGAGGAATATTTTTATGAACACATCCACTTGGGCTGTTGCTACTGCTACATAGAACTCCACAGGAGCCACGGGACCGCTGTTGTCATGGTAACTGAGTCCTGTCCGCTCCAAGGAGAAGCTGCACCCATGCCTGCTGTGTCAGCACTCTGCTGACATGAAAGACTCTGAGTGTGTGGCTATTTTCATTCCACGTAACTTACACCCTATGCATCTTGATGTCTTCTCTTTTTACAGGCCAGCTATTATTTATTCCCACTTCTCAGATTCGTCCGTCAACTACTGACACACCGGCTAGGCTGGCCAGTCTTGAAGGAGCACTACGTGTCTCACCTGCTAACCACATCCTGAGAAGGCCATCTGCCCTGGTACCTAGTTCTCCCCAGTTGCTCAGAGTCCAGACTTACATGAGGACCCTGAGATCTCCAAGGGGTCCTGCAAAGTTTACCCTTTCTAGATCTTTCTCCTCCCAGGGAGCTGATGGCACACCCATCTGATTACCCCCTTAGAGGAAGGCCTGATGTGAACAGATATGTCCATGGCATATTATTGTTCAAGAATTTAGGGCAGTTATTAATTTTGGAAACCCATTTATTTTCCTGCTAGAATGCCCCCCTTGGGGCTGAATGCCACACTGGCTTTGAGTTGGCTGCGGTGGTGTTAAAAGTCATACAAATTCACAGATGCTGTCACAGTAGATGGTCTTCTACACTGTCAGCAATGTGGCCTGGAAGTGGGCAATTCTTCACTGCTGCTGAAAAAGCAGAGCAGACAGGCTGGGGCCTTGTGCAAGCAAGAGACGGAAGGGCCGCCCACACCTCAAGAGACCTTGTCTTCTCGCTTTTCGGCACCCCAACGAACCCCTGACGCCAAGAAGCAACTGGGAACATAAGGTGGTGATCTCCTCTTCAGGTCAGTCCACAATACAGACACCCAGGCAGAAGTTCATTTCCGTCTGCTGTGTGACCATGAACTCTCACTGGCAAATCTTTACTGCCCTCTGGTGGTCTGCATCTTGCAGTTTTCTGACTGCGACCTTTTAGCACGCCAGTCTGGCCTACAGAGGGGACGTTCCAGTAACCGCTGCAAGATGGTACAAATGAGACACAGAATCATCTGTTCCCACATGCAAAAAAGAAAAACAAAACAGAACAAAATCCTGCATCCTTTATAGAAGTTGACCCAAATCGTTCATGTAGGGCTAGGGTTTTGCAAAAAGCCCAAGGAACTAGAGCACCCACCGATGCCAGGAGAGGGTTTTCGGATCTCTGGGCGCTTTATTTCTGGAGAACAGTAAAAAAACCAAAGAGTTCTAGATCTCTGCGTGTCTCCTGAAGCTACCCAAACCCTTGGCTGGGCCCAGACTGCAAACCACAGGGCCCAGAAGTGGGAGGGGGAGGGAGGTAGCGCGCCCTGGAATGTTCTCCTCAGAAACAAGAGCCGTCAGGAAGAGGGTGAGAGGAGACGACAGGCCCACAATGCCAGAATGCCGTGACAAAGCCACCCGGAGGAAACGCACTGGAGCTCCACGAGCACAGCAGCTCCTAAAGTCCACAGGAAGCAAAACAACACACACACGGCCCAGGCCAAACTGTCAAGACAGCCCAGGCCCCGGGAGGGAGGTTTCAGACCCTTCCCTCCTCGGCTGAGCAGCGGCTGCAGGGCGGGAGGGCAGGACAACGGGCAGCCCAGAGGCAGCTCCAGCCTGGTCCTCACAGAGGCAAAAACAAGAGATCCTGTCCCCAGAGCGCTGACATACTGCTCAGTCACTCAACCTAAAGTTTGTATAAAATGCCTGTTTGACAAGAGCAAGCATTTCGAAAGCGGGGTCGGCTGTCACTAAATTGAGCCCAGAATTTTCATACTCTTTGATTTCATCCTGCTGTCACTGTTTATACCCCACACCAGTTTTTAACAATAAGGGGCTTAATCAGAGTCCATGGGACACTGGCTTCCCGGGTAGGGCAGCTGTGCTGTCTGGGCTGTCCTCTGGGCCCTCTGTGGCCTCCTGCCCACGGGGAAGCTTGGGGGTACGCGGGGTGGTGACACATGTGGACTGTGGAGCTCGTCAGGTGTGATCTGAATACCAGTTAAAGGACTGTTAACTTTTCTCAGACCTCCGTTTGCTCATCCGTAAAATGGACTCGCACTCCCTACCTGTCCTGCCCGTATGGGGGGGTCCCTCCTGTCCTGGCGTGAGGGAGGCAGGGTCAGAGCTGGGGGCTGGGAGTTGCTGTCATTCTGCGGAGTCTGGCCACGGCCACTGGCTGCTGCCAGGTGGCAACATCCAAGACAGATCCCTTCTCAAGGAAGGGACAGAGGGACAGTGAGGCCTCTCATGAAGAGACGGGGTGCCCCGCTGCCCTCCAGGGACTGGACTCGACTGAGTCGGCCACGGGTGCTGGCTTGTGAGAGCTGGTCTCCAGGGAGGGCGGGGGCCTGTGAGGGAAGCTTGGGGAGGGGGAGGTGTTTCCTGCCTGTCTCCTGCTGAGGGCAGGGCCTCTTTCCTCCCTGAACGTCCTCCCATTCTAGCACACCAGCCTCCGCAGCAGGTCTGGCAGCCTGGGGCTGTGGGAGGTGAGGCTCCCCGCAGAAGAGGGGAGGCAGCTGTCACACGAGGAGGGCCTCAGGCTGGAGCCCGGAAAGGCAGACACACAGATCTTCCCCGGGTCTGCCAGACAGGACTGGTGGGCCTGGTGTCAACGGGTCAGGAAAGAGACAAGAAAATCTAACGCGATACAATGGCTGTGGCCCCACAGGTCCCCAGGGGCTGCTGGAACCTGGGGAAGATGGGCGACCAAAGGAACACCCCTCGCAGGAAGCGAGACCACGGCTGTGTGCCCCATCCCCAAGGCCACCAGTACCGCGCAAACCTGGCGGCCCCCCACAGCCCTGACGGGTCCCCAGAGGGGCCTTTCTGCACGCTTCTTTCCAGCCTGTCCATGAGGAGAAACAGTCCCCGGGGGCCCTGGACTGGTGGCTGACAAGTCTATTTTCAGAGAAAGCCACAAGGTGAAGATTCGTGCATAACTCTGAAGGGAAGTGTGAGTGAGCCGTGATGCTCCATCTCCACTGTCTGGGCCAGTGTGAGTTTCCAACATGTGGGTGACATTTCCTGTCTCTGGTAGAGTAACCCATCTCTTGTCCCAAGACCCACCACGACAGGCACAGGAAACACTGAACATGGGCTCCAACTCAGAGCATGTTAGAGGCTCTGCTGACTTGACGCCTCTCTGCCCTGCTCTTCAGGGAATTCAGGACAGGGCGGCCTCACTTCACTGCTGCAAGGGCAGGTAGGGCGCACATCCCCTCTGATGGGCCATTTGCATGCAGCGTACCCCCGAGTTCCCCAGCTGAGCCACGGAGTGGTTCCCACAGCCCTGGAGTGGTTCCCAAAGCTCAGTTAACTCCGCCACGCACAGTGACACCTCCGACAGGGAAGACTCAGGGAAGACTGATTCCTGGGCGTGGCAAGCAGGGAGAGGGCAGAGAGTGACAAGACCTACCGCAGACACATATCTAGCCAGGTACTGCTGTAAGCAGCTTCTGTATTTCCTCATCGAGTACTCCCAACGGCCCGAGGAGGTTGGTTCCCTCAGCATTTCATCTTGCAGATGAGCTCAGTGGCCCAACGCCACGATGTGAGGAAGCAGGGGAGCTGGGATTTGAATCTAGGCCGTCTGGCTAGCCTCCCCGGAGCCGGGAGGAGTCCGGAAGGACTCCAGGGAGGTGACAGCTTCACTCTTGTCCCTACCCCTTCTTGTTATTTCCCTCTCTTGTTCTCTTTGCAGGCACATCTGAGTTTTACACCAGCACCCAGCTCTTCCCCACGGTGGGAAATGCAGCCCTGCGATTCACATGTTATTTCTCCCTGGAATAACCAAGTTCTTGACATAGTAACAAGGACAAAGAACATTGCTCAAGCACGTCATGTCATGCAGGTAAAAGAGGTCTGGGTCACAACTGGCTCCAGGCCCATGTGTGAGCTCAGTCCACCAGAGAGGTGTCCTTGGAGGAAAGTATGAAAGAAAGGGGACTGTTTCGAACAGGACCCGCCTCCATTGGCTGGGAAGCCCGTGAACGCAGATGGCTTCACTCTGCAGGAAGAGGCTGTGCAGCGGTTCCATGTATTCAGACACGGAGACTTCCAGAGAGGCCTCTCCCAAGTGAACATGCAGCACTGCATCGGGACAGGGTTTTCAAACACAACAGGGGTCCTGAGAGGCGGGTGCTTTCACACACAGTAGCAGCCACACTTCACCAAGTATAAAACCTCCGGGAATATATTTTCTTTTCCTATGTCCAACATCCCTGGGTCATTAATCTCCTGTGGTTTCTCCAGGAGACACATCAGTTGTGTCGTGTCAGATACAAGTGCTAGAGGTAAGAAACTCTCAACCATTGTTTATCAGGTCCTTTCTTTAGGACAGTGTTTTTAAAGGAGAGTTCTAAATGCGATTCTAGCGTGGGGTGGGGGTGAGGTGTTCCCCCTGGCAGATTCTTCACCCGAGTGTTTGAGTGTTTGAATTTTCCAGTTTGTCCCATTATGAACACACTGCAACAATCTAGGGCTGATTTTAATGATTAACACAGGAGATTCATGGAGAGCACAGCTGGTATATGGACCTAACTAGCTTCCCAGGAGAGAGTGGCACTATTAGAAATGACAGTAATAGACTAGGTTTTTAAAATAATTTTCATGCAAATTGCAAAATTCCACTGCAAAATCTGGGAACAGAATGGTTGATTAGGCTGCAACCATCGAACTGGGGAAAACAATGTTTAAATGAGAAAAAATGAAACACAGTGAGAAGTATTAAGCCAGACATTATGAACATCAGAGCAAATTGATGATTTCAGCCCATGATATATCACGCTACATCTGCTGTATAATCACACTCATGTAGTATAGTACACCATACTAATGGCATGCTAATGCAGATGTATGCCCATATAAAACTGAAATAAGTCTTAGCTAATATGTGATTAAAATATATTGACTAACAAAAAGGAAAATGAGCTGTCAATTTAAAGACAGAGTTGAACTAACCTTCAACCACTGATAGGAGGTTTTGATATTTCCTGAGTAAATTTTTAAGCTAACCTAATTTGAAGAGGAGGGGGAACTGGTCCATTCTCTGGGTGACCAATACGCAGCACTTCTCCTCACTGGAGGGCCCTGGCCACGTGAAATTGAGCACAGAGACCAAGACGTGAGGGGGTGTGAGAGTCAAGACACCAGAACACACAGTGCAGGGTGAAGACGGGGCGGGCACAGGGGCCCAAGGGCCACCAACACCGAGGCGAGCAGGAAAGGCAGATGAGGCAGGAGGAAGAACCGCCTTTAAGCAGCAGATGGACAGCCCTGCAAAGGACCGGAGAAGGAGAAAACCTGCAGAGTTAGCAGGGAAAGCGCGGCCCACAGGAAAACAATCAGCAGCGTGAACAAAGGACAAGTGCAACACACCACAGGGTCCACTGACAGTGCAGACCAGCACCGTCAGACAGGGACACTGAGCAGTGCGAGGTGGCAAGGGGTGGGGCGGGGAGGCACACCTTCCCAGGCTGCTCCAGCAGCACGTCTGACACGGCCTCGGAGAGCAGGAGCCAACCCCTCCTTGCTAAACCGAAAAAGGCCTAGGAGCAAGCCTCATGTAGACAGGACCCTTCTCTCTTCTTCCTGGTGGCACTCGTGTGACTATACTCACAGCGTGTTTTGCTACAGGCCCACCCACGTGACAGGGTTTGCGGTCACAGCGAGATACCGACACTTTCATATACATAGTTGTGCTTTAATAAACTAGAATGAACCCAAACCCACTTCCCATGAAAATTATTTGTGACAGCATTCATCTGCTCTTGATGATTTGGAAGGCTCTTCAGTTTGTTTGTTTGTTTGTTTTTTTGAGAAAGCAAGATTTAGTGAGAGGACAGAAAAGCTCCCACACTGGGAGGGGACCCGAAGGGGCTGGGCTCAGTGTTCTTGAAGTGCCCAAGACTCCTGGTGGGGAATCAATGGTGGGAAGCGAGCTAGCCAAATTCTGGTTGACTGAATGCCAGGGAACCAGGTGTGCTCTTCTTTTTGCCTTTCAACTTCTGTCTAAAAACCCGTCTTGAATGAGTAATTTTTCTTTCTCAAGTACTAATTTGAGAAAAATGAGCTGAAACCATCTTAACAGAAAATTCTCCACAAGGAGTCATGGAGGTAATCCTTCAAGTTCACACAGGGTGGGATGGCTTCTGGGAGAAAGGCCGGATTTCTGAACCAAAATTCCACAGTCTGAATGGGTCCTAACAGCCGGGAGCCTAAACAAAGGAGATCAGAGGCAAGCAGGTTATACTCTGTACTCAGTAAGACTTTGTCTGCTAAATGGGAAACTGGTCAAATCGTGAATTTTATGTCTTTTAACAGGTATGGATTATCTTCTATTACATCTTATCATTATGGTCCTTTAATTCAGTGATCACAAATTGGTTTATAATTATTCTCCAAATAGGCCATTTTGTTCCAACCCCAAAAGCTCTATTTTAGGCTACAGACCTTAATCCACATCAAGATGAAAGGGAACTAACAATAGCCGCACAAACATCCTTACTGGAATCTTGGTGTTGAACAGAACATTAGCGGAAATGGCATCGGACATTTCTCTGCGTCTTCCTCTGGGGTCGCTTGACCTTCACCTCCAGGCTTAGTGTATTCTGTCTGAGTGTCTGAAGGACCCTGAGAAGTACGGCATGACTTTTGGAGTTCCTGTCTCCGCTTCCATCTGCAAAAGGTCACCTGATTCTTTTGAGTTGGAGTCTCACTCCGTCACCCAGGCTGGAGTGCAGTGGCACACACGCTCACGGCCACCCCAGCATCGACCTCCCGGGTTCTGGCGATCCTTCCACCTTAGCCTTCCAAGTAGTCAGAACTACAGGTGTGCGCTACCACGCCTGGCTAATTTTTTTTTTTAAATCATAGAGACGAGGTCTCACCAAGTTGGCCGGGTTGGTCTCGAACCCACAGGCTCAGGCAATCCACTTGCCTTGACCTCCCAAAGTGCTGGGTTTCCATGCTGAGCCACCAAGCCCAGCCAGGTCACCTGCTTCTACAAGGAGACAAAACCCTGTAGCAGAGACACCTCAGCACAACTGCCGTGTGGCTTCACAGTCTTCCAGAAGCCACTGGACAATTATTCTTAGACTCATATAGACCTAGAAAAAAACTCTAAAGCTGCTTCATGCTTGGACATGACAAACCAACCCAAATCTCCCTCTGGGGGAAAAAAAAAAAACACCAAAAAAAATCAAAGGAAAGGCTTAGAAAGTGAATTGGCCCAGACTCCTCTTACGCCTTCAAGACCTCCGAGGGAACAACACGTCCTCATGCCCTAGAGGGAGGAGGAGCAAAGCACCTCTGTTGAAAGCAAAGGTGGCAAACCTCAGGAAGCTGCACCGGTGCCCAAGTGCTGACCGCTTGGCTTTCTGGTAAATGCAGAAGATGTGACGGCCATATCAGAGTCACTGGATTTCCGAGCCCTGACACTCCGTGACCCATTTGATTGGTCTGGCGAGCAGGGAGCACTATCGCATGTACATCAGAGCAATAGTCCCAAAGGCAAAGGGGCCTCATCCATTAAAACAAACCAAAGTTGTCGGGCATGGTGGCTCAGCCTGTCATCCCAGCACTTTGGGAGGCTGAGGCGAAAGGATTGCTTGAGGCCGGGGGTTCGAGACCAGCCTGGGCAACATGGTGAGACTTCATCTCTACAATAAATCAAAAAACTAGCTGGGCATGGTGCACGTGCCTGTAGTTCTGGCTACTTGTAAGGCTGAGGTAGAAGGATCATCTAAGCCCGGCTGCAGTGGTCATGGTCATGCCACTCCAGCCTGGGCGACAGAGTAAGACTCCAACTCAAAAAACAAAACAAACAGACAAAATCAAAGTGAGACACCCTTGAGCAGCTCAGCCACACAGTCGTGGCCCTGCTTGGGAAGCTCCATTTTGAATTCTGGGAGGCCTCTATGGTCCTATCCTCTTGGGAATGCCATGTCACATCAGGAGTGCCATAAACTTTTCAGCAGTGTGGCCTCAGCAGTGTCTCAAGAGTTGGAGACAATGGTACCTGACAAAGAACTGATCTGTGGCCTGAGTTAGATACCCAGTCACCTAGGTTAGCTACCATCTAGGAGAGAGAGTGCATGACCTGAAAAGAAGATGAGGGTCAGGAATCACGTCCAGAATGACAAGGAGATAAGGCAAGGGGTCTTCCATCCCCTACTACTGCTCTGCCATGTTCTTAAGAACAAGGTCAGTCTCTACCCTTAGGAATAGTGCTTGACACAGCGTAGATGCAATATCCACCAGCTGGAAATTTCCAGCACTCCTGACTTCTGGAATCACACAAAAAGTCTAAGAAAGAAGCTGGTCCATCTCCAAGAGCAACCAGATTCATCACACATGGGAGTTTTACCCAACTGTGACAGGGGCTGGCATGTGTGAGGGGACGGGGGCTCCCTGAGCTGCAGAAGGACCTCTTCCCAGAAGGCTTCAGCCACCCTCCTGAGTGTATCAGCTCAGACATCCTCCTCGGGGCCATCGAGAAGACCCACGTGAAAGGTGAAGTCCTCGTGGGCCTATGTCTAGATTTCTAAGCATTCAGAGGACGGCCCACGATTCTGACTTGGGATTAAACGAATGTGTCAAAATAATTTCCACTACTAAACTTTATCCTATTTCAGTTTAAGACTTTGCTTCTAAGACAGAGCTGAAGTACAAACATGTGCAGCAAGTGAGCAGTCTTTAGTCGACTCAACTTTCAGAGTCAGGTCAACTTTTAGAGGTCTGAGAGTCATGTAAAGGTGTGGGCAGGATTTGGAAAGCTTGGGATGAAGGGAAGCAGAGGAGAAGGGCAGGTTTTTCCAAGGAGCATAAGCAAGCACTGGGGTTCAGGAACAAGCAGGCCCAGGGAGGGGCGTAAGGAAAGCAGGTGTCATCGGGAGGGCACGGGGGAAGGGGTGGGCGACGAGAGACAAGCATCCCACCCAGGGCCCCTGGGTCCTGCGCACCCCCTTTGTGATTGTGCTTTCGGCCAACAAACAGGATTTTAGCCATTCCTGCTAGTTCTATGAGTCCATTAGCCCAGGGGCCAGTGAGCTTTTTTCTGCCAAGGACCAGAAGGCACGTACTGCAGGCTTTGTGGGCCACGCATTCTCTTCTGTAGTGGCTCAACTCTGCCGCTGTGGCATAACAGCAGTCACAAAAAGCTAAGAATGAACAGGGCCACCCCCTCCGGTCCCCTCCCCCTCTGGGAGCTTCTCTGTCCTCTTAATAAATCCAGTTTCCTCAACTTAAAAAAAAAATGTGGCCATGTTAATAAAACTATATTTATGCACACTGAAATCTGACTTTCCTCTAATTTTCATGTCTCACAAATGTTACCCTAGATCTTTTTTCAACCATTTAGAAATATGAAATCCATTCTTAGCTCATGGGCTATCCAGAAGCAAGGGCTGGGTGTGGGTCACAGTTCACAGGTCCCTACAGTAATATGGATACTGGGGATGATGGAGACTGTCCTGTCTTCACAGCTTCTGGGGACTCTGTAATCTGTTTACTCCTCAGTCAGTGGGCTTCGTCTTCTTGATCACAATTTCTCAAGCTTTAAGGGGCACAGGTATCACCTGGGCAATCTTGTTAAAACGAAGATTTTGGCTTAGTAAAAGGCAAGGCTGGGTGCCGAGATTCTGCATTTTTAAGTGTCCCTCCTCTACTTGGAGGTAAAGGACCCAGTACTCAGGCTTTCACCACTTCCTCTCTCAGGACACCCGGGAGCTCAGAATCCTTGCTGTTGACCTCTGTAGGGAACCTCCATTCTTAATTATCTGTAGGATGTGATTTTTTTTGGGGGGGGGGAATAGCATTAATTGTGGTATTACCTTCATTCTACTTTTTTAGATTATTATTATTTTAGAGGTCTTTAACTTCCTCTTAGGTGCCTGAGATGGAGTCATAAAGACTCATGCCAGAGTCTACTTGCCATACTCATGCTAGTGCCAATGGATCTGTCTCCCTTCCTTCCAATTCCTGTAGATAACAGCATCCTTGGTCCCTGCTAATTCCCTGTGGGTACCAGGGCCTGGGTACATGTGGGCAGCTGCTCCTACATTTACTAATGTGAAGTAATATTTCTGCAAGAAGCAACATCCGCCCACAAGGTCATCCCCCTAACTACAAAACACAAGGCTTTCTATGTCATTTCAGAAATTCACTTGGATGGAATAGACAACTGGAATGTCCAATCTTTTTTTAGTTGCCCCAAAAAAGTCATGTCCCCAAGAGAAGCTAAGCTGAAAACATGTTGCCACTGCTATAATATAAATGCATTCACCCTCCTGGACAGACTAATCAGAAACTCTGTGCTGTTACCTTCAGAGGCATTCTTGCTTTCTTTGGACTTGCTCCGTTGAGTATTAACCTCTGTTGACAATGATTTAACGAATGTGTCAAAATAATTTCCACTACTAAACTTTATCCTACTTCAGTTTAAGACTTTGCTTCTAAGACAGAGTTGAAGTACAAACATTAAAATATATCCCAACTGATGTGCATTTTATAGATTTTTTTCCCCACTGAATATCACACAGTTCAGAAAGTAATTATGTAAGCTATTTAGGGACAAACATGCAGAGTCCCTACTGGGGCTCACAGATTTTCTTTTTTGTGTCTAAAAGGTCATTGGAAAGTACTGTGTTTCCATAGTAACAGTGGCAAGGCTGATCAGATCAACAAATAGCTACAATTTATCTGAGGATCTCTGATGAACTTTTTTTGTGGGGGGCCCATCTGGAAAACAACAGTCTGAATTAGATAATGTCTTCAAAGACAATATAAGATTTGGGATAATTCAATTTCAACAATAGTTAAGAAAAGAGAAAAATGCTGGTTTGCTCTTTCCAATCTAGCAAGTCTCATCTATGTTGATGTAAGTACCTTAACTATAGTTGTAATTGGATCATAATTTTTAAATAATCTTTATATATTTTTTTATTTTAAAGATGTGGGATACAATTCAGAATTAGTTATACAAGTGGTCATCGTACAGGTAAAGTTTGGGCCTCCCTTTGGTCCCTTCTTTGCCCGGTTTGAGATCAGGTACCCTTATTGAGGCTGTGATCCCTACCCACCCTGGCAGGATCCCACTATTGCCAATTCTTTTCTTATAGTAACATGGTAAATGTTCAGGGTCCACTTATGAGTGAGAACGTATGACACTCTTTATTTCTGTAATAGATCACTGAGTATGATAGACGACAAATCCATCCAAGTTGCTGCAAAGCCCATGTTTGTCCTTCTTTACGGCTGCATAATATTCCATTGTGTATATATGCCACATTTTTAAAATCCAGTCCAGTTTCAATAGGCAACATGGTTGGTTCCATGTTTTTGCTATTGTGAATAGTGCTGCAATAAATATGCATGTGCAAGTATCTTTTTTTGTAGAAAGATTTGAGTTCCTCTGGGTATATTCCCAATAGGGGCATGGCTAGGTCATAAGGAAGGGTCAAAGTCTAGTTCTTTTAGAAATCGCCACATTGTTTTCCAAAAAGGTTGCACTAGTTTGCACTCCCACCAGCAGTGTAGAAGCATTCCTTTTCCTCTGCATCCTCGCCAGCATCTGTTTTATTAACGATGACCACTGTTACTGGGGTTAGGTAGTACCTCAGTGTGGTTTTGATTTGCATTTCTCTGATGATAAGTGAGGCTGAGCACTTTTTCATGTGTCTGTTGGCTACCCGCATATCTTCTTTTGAGAAGTGTCCATTCATGTCTTTGGCCCACTTTTTAATGGGGCTGGGTTTTGTTTTGTTTGCCTTTTGGCACGTTTAAGTTCCTTATAGATCCTGGATGTTATACCTTTGTCATATATACAGTTGGCAAATATTTTTTTCCCATTCTGTGGGCTGTCTTCCCACTCTCTTGATGGTTTCTTTTGCTTTGCAGAAGACTTTCAGTTTGATGAAGTCCTACTTGTCTATCTTATCTCTTGAGACAGGAGCTCTTGGAGTTTTGATCAGGAATTGATTGCCAGTTCCAATTTCCATAAGAGTGTCTTCTGCATTTTCTAAGGTTCTTATAATTTGAGGTTTTATATTTAGGTCTTTGATCCATTTAAAGTTGATTTTTGTGTCTGGTGATAGGTAGGGGTCTTGTTTTAATCTTCTGCATGTGGTCAGCCAGTCTTCCCAGCACCATTTACTGAATAGGTTCTTGTCTGTCCAACGGTTGTTGGTGGAGGCTCTGTTGAAGATGAGTTGGTTGAGAAATTGAGGTTTTGCTTCCAGAATCTCTATCCTGTCCAATCGGTCCGTATGCCTATTCTTGTACCATATCAGGCTGTTTTAATTATTGTAACCTTATAATATAAAATCCTGCTTTGTTTATTTTACTGAGGATTGTTTTGGCTATTTGTGGTCGTTTATGTTTCCATATAAACTTCTCTATTGTCATTTCCAGCTCTGAGAAGAATGATGTTGGTAATTTAATGAGTATTGCATTGAATCTGTAAATTGCTTAGGGTAGAATGGACATCTTAACTATGCTGATTCTTCCTATCCATGAGCACAGAATAGTTTTCCCATTTGTTTGTGTCTTCTTGGATTTCTTTGAGCAGTGTTTTATAGTTTTCATTGTAAAGGTTTTTCACTTCTCTGGTTAAGAAGATGCCAAAGTATTTCATTTTTGTGTGTGTGGCTATTGTGAATGGGATTGTGCTTTTAATTTGGTTCTCTGCCTGCTTGTTGTTGGTGTATAAGAATGCAACTGTCAGCCAGGCTTGGTGGCTTGGCCTGTAATCCCAGCACTTTGGGAGGCTGCGGCAAGTGGATTGCCTGAGCGCATGGGTTTGAGACCAGCCTAGGCAACTTGGCAAGACCTCATCTCTACAAAAAAAAAAAAAATTAGTTGGGCATGGTAGCAGCTACTTGCAAGGCTGAGGTGGAAGGATCGCTGGAGCCCAGCAGGTTGAGTGACATACTGTGACTTCACCTCAAAAAAAAAGAATGCAACTGTCTTTTGCACATTTATTTTGTACCCCCAAGACTTTGCCAAAGTCCTTTATAAGTGAAAGCACGTTTTTGATAGATTCTCTTGGGTTTCTGAGGTATAGGATCATATCATCAGTAAAAAGAGATAACTTAACTTCGTCTTTTCCCATTTGGATATCCCTGATTTCCTTCTCTTGTCTAACTGCTCTTCTTGTTCTACACAATGTTGAACAAGAAGGGTTAAAATGGGCAGTCTTGTTTTGTTCCAGTTTTCAGGGGAAATGCTTCCAGTTTCTGTTCATTTAGCAATATGCTGGCTGTGGGTTTATCATAGATGGTGCTTACTATTTTGAGGTATGTTCCCTAGGTGTTTGAGGGTTTTTATCAAGAAGGGATGTTGAGTTTTACCAAAAGCTTTTTCTGCACCTAATGATATAGTTATGTGGTTCTTATTTTTACACCTATTGATGTATTAATGACATTTATGGTCTTGTGGATGTTGAACCCGCCCTGCATCCCAGGGATGAAGCCTACTTGGGCATGGTGAATGGTTTTTGAGATGTGTTGTTGGATCTTATTTGCTAGAATCTTGTTGAGAATTTTTGCATCTATGTTCATTAGGGATTATAGGCATGTAGTTTTCTTTTTTTGCTGGATATTTACCCGGTTGGGGTATCAGTGCGATGTTAACTTTGTAACATGACTTGGAGAGCATCCCATCTTTCTCAATTGCCTGGAATACCTTCAGGAGGATTGGTATCAGCTCTTTTGTGTACATTTTCTAGGATTCCACTGGAAAACTGTCTGGTTCAGGGCTTTTTTTGTAGGTAGTTTTCTTATGACAGAGTCAATTTCCTGAGTTGTTATTGGTCTATTTAGTGTCTCAGTGTCTTCTTGCTTCAACCTTGGGAGGTTGTGTAATGTCAGAAAGTCCTCTGTTTCATTTAGGTTTCAATTTTGTTTCCATACAGGTGTGTATATTAATGTCTGATAATATTTTGTATTTCTTCAGGGTCAGTTGTGATTGATCTTTTCCATTTCTGGTTTTGCTTATATGGGCTTTTTCTCTCTTTTCCTTGGTCATTCTGGCTAGGGGTCCATCAATCTTGTTTATTTTTTCAAAGAACCAGTGTTTTGTTTTGTTAAATTTTTTAAGTAATATTTTTGTCTTAAGGCCTAACATCCAGGATCTATAAGGAACTCAAATGTGTCAAAAGAAAAAAAAAAAAGTGAGCAAAAGACATGAATAGACATGTCTCAAAAGAAGACATATGGGCAGCCAACAGACACAAGAAAAAGTGCTCAGTCTCACTAATCATCAGAGAAATGCAAATCAAAACCACACTGAGAAACCACCTAACCCTAGTAACAAAGGCCATCATTAATAAAACAAACAACAACAGATGCAGGTGAGGATGTGGAGAAAAATGAACACTTCTACACTGTTGGTGGGAATGGAAACTAGTGCAACCTCTTTGGAAAACAGTGTGGCAATTTCTAAAAGAACTAGACTTTGCTGGGCTAGGTGGCTCAGCCTGTAATCCCAGCATTTTGGGAGGCCAATGTGAGAGGACTGCTTGAGTCCACGGGTTCAAGACCCTCCTGGGGAACTTGGCAAGACCCTGTCTCTACAATAAATCAAATATTAGCTGGGCCTGGTAGCCTGCGCCTGTAGTTCCAGCTACTTGGAAGGCTGAAGCAGAAGGATCGCGGAGCCTAGCAGGTTGAGGCTGTGGTGGCCGGGAGCGTGCCACTGCCAGAGTGAGGCTCCAACTCAAAAAAGAAAAAGAAAGAAAAAAAGAACTGGACTTTGACCTTCCTTTTGACCCAGCAATTCCCCCTATTGGGGATATAATTGGAGGAACTCAAATCATTCTACAAAAAAGATACCTGCACACGCATGTTTGTTGCAGCTCTATTCACAATAGCAAAAACATGGAACCAACCATGCTGCCTATCAAAGTTGGACTGGATTTTAAAAATGTGGTATATATACACAACAAAATATTATGCAACCATAAAGAGGGACAAACATGTGGACTTGGCAGCAACTTGGATGGATTTAACATTGATCATACTCAGTGATCTATCACAGAAACAAGGAACAGAGTACCATATGTTCTCACTCATCAGCGGACCTCGAACAATTACCATAATACTTTAAGAAAGGGATTAGCAGTAGTGGAAAACTGCCAGGGGAGGCAGGGTGGGATTAGCAGTTGAGGGAAACTGTCAGGGGAGCGAGGGACACACCTCATCCACAAGGGTGTATGCATAATGAACATTTGTATACCTAACCCTGAATTGTACCCCACATCTTTAGAAGAAAAAAAAATTCTTCTATTTCCTATATTTGGGCTTTTACTTTGGTGATCTGGATTTTTCTGCTAAAGTTTGGGTTTTGGTGGTATTGTCTTTCCAGCTCCCTTAGGTGATTTGTTAAGCTGTTAACTTAATGATCTTTCCATTTTATTGATATATGTTTGTAGAGATATAAATTCCCGTCTAAGAACAGCTTTCATGGCAGCCCAGAGATTTTGGTAAGATGGTTCTTTGTTTTCATGTGTTTCCAGGAATCTTTTAATTTCTGTTTTGATTTCTGAGTCGACCCAGTAGTCTTTCAGCATCATGTTGTTTGGTGTCCATGTCTTTGTGGGGTTTGGGGGAATTTTGTTGGTGTTGATATTTATTTTTATTCCACTGTGGTCTGAGAAGGTGCATAGCAGTATTTAGATCTTATGAAATGTTTATGCTTGATTTATGGCCAAGGATTGATCTTTGAGTACGTTCCATGTGGTGATGAGTAGAATGTATATTCTATGGTTGTTGAGTGAAATATCTATTAAGTCCATTTGGTTGAGTGTCGAGTTGAGGTTTGGGATCTCTTTGTTGATTTTCTTGCCTCAATGATATATCTAGGGTTGTTAGGGAGGTTTAATAGTGTTAGGGTCAATATCTGTTTTCAGTTTACTTAGTAGTTGCCTTACAAATGTTGGTGCTCCTGTGTTGGGTGCATATATGTTTGGGATGGATATTTCTTGTTGATGGATTGAACCTCTTATCACTATGTAGTGTCCTTTCATATCTTCTTAAATTTTTGATAGTTTACAGGTTGTTTTGTCTGATATTAAGATCACGACTCCTGCCTTCGTTTGTGATTCATTTGCCTGGAAACTCAATTTCCATCCTCTAAATTTGAGTCTGTGTGCTGCCCCTTGTGGTGAGATGAGTTTCCTAGATGCAGCAAATTATTGGGTCATGTTTTTTTATCCAGTTTGCCAATCTGTCTCTTTTCAGTGGTGCATTTAGTTCATTCATTTTCAGGTTGATTTTTTGAAGTGTGATTGTTTATCTCCATCATGAGGTTCTTATAAAGTTTTTGTTTGTTTTCTTTTGGCTTGATGCATATGTGTGCTTTCCAGTTTGCAGTCACTAAGTATTCTCTGTTGATTTTGTCTGTGTTCTGCTGTTCTCTTGGAAAGTGTGTGGTCATTCTTTTTTCTTCTTTCTTCTGTGCTTAATACCTTTTAAAGCATCTCCTGTAGAGCTGGTCTGGAAGCTGCATAAACTCTTAGAGATTGGATGTCTGGGAAGGATTTTAATTCTCCATCACTGATAAAGCTGAGCTTGGCTGGGTAGGAAATTCTCATGTGAAACTGTTTGTCCTTGAGGACTTTGAATATTGGACTCCAGTCCCTTCTAGCTTGTGATGTTTCTGCCAATAGGTCTGCTGTTACTCTGATTGGTTTTCCCCAGTGGGTAGTCTGACTTTTCTCTCTTGCTACCTTTAGGATTTTTTCTTTTGTACCTACTTTGTATAGGTAAATTACTATGTGTCAAGGGGTTGGTCTTCTCATTTGATGTCTTACAGGGGTTCTCTGTATCTCTTGTGTTTGGATGGTCACATCTCTGGTGAGATGGGAAAAGTTTTCTTGGATAACCTCCCGGAATACTTTCTCTAAGATGTTCTCCATTTCCCTTTCTTCTTCTGGAATACCAATCAGGCATAGGTTTGGCCTCTTGATATAATCGCATATATCTTGGAGGCTTTGAACTTTCTTTCTGAGTTTTCTTTCTATAGATTAGGTTAGCTCCATGTTTTGGTCTCAAGTTATGAGATTCTTTCTTTCGCTTGATCAGTTCTGCTTTCCATGCTTGTCCTCTTGTTATTTCCCAGATGAAATTTTTTATGGTCAAAATTTGTGTTACAAGTTCTTTCAGTGTTGTGCCTTGTCTTTCTTGAGTCTCATTGACTCTTTCCATGCATCCTCTAATCCCTGTTGTATTCTGGGGCCAGTTGTTGGTGACTTCCATAGTTTGGGCTCTAAGGTCTTATTTTTTCAGGCATTGACTCTTTGTAACACTGAGAATTACTGTGTTCTTCCATTGATTCTTCCTAATTTGTGATAGATCTCTTTCTTTTCTCTCTAGTTCCGTTATTCAGTGGCAGTGGGAGAGGCTTTCACTTCTGATGTTTGCTCAGCCTTCTATTCTTCCCCGATCAGGGCACTGAATTTGTTCTATTTTGAAACAGGGCTTGGGTCTCTTGTAGTTTTGAGAGTCAAATAAGGTGAAGGATGGGGAGCTAGGATTCAGAAACGAATTGCAAATCATAATTTTCACTGATTATGGTATGGGTTTCCCTGAGACCCACTCCCCACCCTACTCCATATAACAATGCAATGGGTACATGTGTGTACCCCAGTAGCTTCATTTTTTATGACAGTAAGTCTACTTCTGGCTTTTCACTTTCAGACAATTCAAGCACTAAGAAGGCAAAGACGATCCTAAATGTATGGAAAAGCCAATGAAGTCAAGTATTGTTTAAGGTTGTGGACACCAAACAAAGGAACTCAAAGCTTCCTTCTCTCATTAGAATAATTTGGATCATACTGTTAAACAGTAAGAGCAATTATCTCAAAATTTTTCTCTTGAATCAAAAACAAATATGCATGTGATTTTTAGGCAATCTGAATAATCCAGAGTGATACTTCCTGTGGTTTGTGGACCTAATGTCACAATCTCCACAAAATAGCACATTTGTGATCATCAGTTTTATTTTAGTTTCTTTTGGTTTAGACCCTGGTATGGCTCTAAATGGTCACAAAGACAAAAACTGTGAAGACACACATCATACATTTTTCTGCATGAGACCTGACAAGTCCAACAATCAGCACAGGGTCTGGTTCTGACAAAAACCATTGTTGAGCTAGCTTTAGATTGGTTTTTCCTCTAGGTTAAGATGTGTTATTATAGAGTTAGAAGATGTATAAACAGAAAATGGTAAGCCTTAATGAATTTACTAATATATCTACTCTAAAACTATAATGAAGATACAAATTAAATTCAAGCAAAGTGTTGTACAACATTTCAAAATAAGAACACTAACTTACAGGACAGATGATAATTTAAGTGAAACCAATCAATAGTGGCGGTATTAACAATGGGAATTTTAAATTCAAGTCTAGTTCTGAACTTTAACCTCTTTCAGTTTTTAAACTTTGCCAAGACTATAAATGCAGATAAAAATTTCATATGCGGTCTTGCACCACATAATGATATTTTGGTCAATGACAGACCACAGAGATGATAGTGGTTCCGTAAGATTATAATGAAGCAGAAAAATCCCTATCGCCTGTTGACATCATAGCCATTGTAACATTATAGTGTAATGCATTACAAATGTTTGTGGTGATGTTTGTTTAAACAATCCTACTGTACTGCCAGTCATATAAAAAAAAAAGTCCAGTACAATTATGTACAGTAAATATTTCATAACGGTAATAAACAACTGTTACTGGCTTATGTATTTACTACACTATATTTTTATGGTTAGAGTATACTTCTTCTACTTATTGAAAAAAAAGTTAACTGTGAAACAGCCTCAGGCAGGTCCTTCTAAAGGTATTTCAGAAGAAGGTATTGTTATAGGAGATGACAACTCTATGTATGTGGCTGCGCCTGAAGACCTTTCAGTGGGACAAGACACAGAGGTGGAAAACAGTGTTATTGATGAATCCTGACCCTGTGAAGGCCTGGGCTAACATGTGTTTGTGGCTTCACTTTTATTTATTTTAGGGCTGTGGGGTACATGTGAAGGTGTACTACATAAGTAAATTGCGTGCAGGTGAGGTCTGGGCTTCTAGTGGGCCCTCTCTCCCCCTGGTAATGAGCCTGGAGCCCAGTGTGGGGCTGTATGCCGCTTATCCCTCCTCTCTCCCTCTCCTAGCAGTGCCCAGTATCTTTGTTCCCACCATTGTGCTCATGTGTCCAGTGATCAGGACCTGCTGATAAGTGACAACATGTGGTACTTCGTTTTTTGTTTGTGTAATAGTTCACTTAGTATGATGATCTCCAGCTGCATTCATGTTGCTGCAAAGGACAAGATTTTGTTCTTTATGGCTGTGTTGTAATCCACCATGTATATGTACCATGTTTTCTTTATCCAGTCCACTTTCAATGGGCATCATGTTTTGCTATTGTGAATAGTGCTACAACGAACATACATATGCAAGTGTCTTTTTTGTAGATTGATTTATGTTTCTCTGGGTATATTCCCAGAGGTGGGACTGCTGGGTCATATGGTAGCTCAATTTTCAGTTTTTTTGAGAAAACACTCACACTGCTTTCCACAAAGGCTGAACTAGCTTACAATCCTACCAACAGTGGAGAAACATTCCCTTTTCTCCATAGCTATGCCAACACCTGTTGTTTTTAGACTTTTTTTAAAAAGTTTGAACTAAAAAATTTTTAAAATAGGCCGGGCTCGGTGGCTCAGTCTGTAATCCCAGAGGTGAGTGGACTGCCTGAGCCTGCGGGTTCGAGACCAGCCTGGGCAACTTGGCGAGACCTCATCTCTACAATAAATCAAAAAAATCAGCCGGGTGTGGTAGTACACACCTGTGGTTCTGGCTGCTTAGAAGTCTGAGGTGGAAGGATCACCAGAGCCCAGCGGTTCAATGCTGGGGTGGCCATGAGCATGCCACTGCACTCCAGCCTGGGAGATGGAGTGAGGCTCTGACTCAAAAAAAAAAAAAAAACACCAAAAAAACAAATCATTGTCAAGACCAACGCCACGGAGGTTCCCCCTACATTTTCTTCTAGGAGGTTTTAGGGTTTCAAGTCTTACATTTAAAACTTTAATCCATTTGAGTCAATATTTGTGTATGGTATAAGATAGGGGTTAAATTTAATTTTTGGCATACTATTCAGTTTTCCCAGTACCATTTATTGAAGAGACTGTCCTTTCCCTATTCTGTATTCTTGTTGCTTTTGTTAAAGACAGTTGGTCATACATGTGAGGGTTTATTTCTGGGCTTTCTATTCTATTTCATTGGTTTTTATGTCTTTTTTTGTTTTTTTTTGCCAGTACCAAACTGTTTTGATCATTATACCTTTGTAATATAATTTGAAATCAGAATTCCTACAGCTTTGCTCTTCTTACTTGGCACCGCTTTAGCTATGGGGGTCTTTTACAGCTTCATGCAAATTTTAGGATTGTTTTATTCTGTGAAAAAAAATTCATTGACATTTTGATAGGAATTGCATTTCATCTATAGATCACTAGGGTAATATAAACTTTTTTGACAATATTTACTCTTCCAATCTGTGAACAGGAGGTATCTTTCCATTTATTTGTATATTATTCAAATTCTTTAAATGTTTTATACTTTTTAGTGTACAGATCTTTCACCTCCTTGGTTTAAATTTATTCCTACGTATTTTATTCTTTTTGATGCTATTATGAATGGAATTGTTTTCTTAATTTCTTTTTTGGCAAGTTCATTGTTAGTACACAGAAACACAACTGATTTTTGTGCTTTGATTTGGTATCCTGCAACTTTCTAAATCTGTTGATTAGTTCTAACAGTACTCTGATGGAGCCTTGAAGGTTTTCTATATGAAGTCATTTCATCTACAGACAGAGACTATTTTACTTCCTTCTCTCTGATGTGCTTACTTTATTTCTTTTTATTTTCTCGCCTAGTTGCCCTGGGTAGAACTTCAAGTGCTATGCTGAATATATGTGGTAAAAATGGACATCCTCATCTTGTTCCTCACCTTAGAGGAAGAACTTTTAGCTTTTCACTATTGAGTATGACATTAGCTGTGGGCTTGTCATTCATGGCTGTTATTGTGCTAAGGTAATTCCTTCTATACCTAATTTGTTGACAGTTTTTATTATTAAAAGATGCTGGATTTTGTCAAGTGCTTTTTCTACATCTATTGATATAATCATATGATTTTAATCCTTCATTCTGCTAATGTTGTGTATCACATTTATTGATTTGCTTACATTGGATCCAGGGATAAATCCCTCTTGATCACGATGTGTAATTCCTTTCAAAGTAATGTTGAATTTGGTTCACTAGTATTTTGTTGATAATTGTTACATGTGTGTTCACCACAGATACTGGCCTTTAATTTTCTTTTCTTGTAAAGTGCCCTTGTTTTTGACATCAGGGCCATGCCTGCCTCATAAAATGAATCTGGGAGTGTTCCCTCCTTTTCAGTGCTTTAGAAGAGTTTGAGTGGGATTGGTATTAATTTTTATTGAAATGTTTGGTAGAATTCACCAGTGAAGCCATTGAGTCCTGGGCTTTTCTTTCTTGGGAGATCTTTCATTACTGATGAGGCAGGGGCCCTTCTAAAACAAAGAGACGAGAGCCTTCCCAGAATAGAAGAAAAATGTATTAGGGAGAAAGTGACATGGCTAGTCAATGTGTAAGTGGACATGAGTGACCCAGTTACAACCCTGTGCCATAAATTACCCAACCAGAAATGCAGGCTGCCATAGAAGGGAGACAAAGGGGCTAAAGTATAATATGAGGCAATGCCCTGCTGCGTTTGGGGCTCAGACTTTAAATGTAAATCCGCTGGGCCAGTGCTGGCACAAATAAACGCTGCTTCCTGGCAAAAAAAAAAAACCCAAAAGCCTCGGTGTCTTGTCTCTCTCTGTAAAAAATCCTGCCACATATCTGGAGTGCATTGGCTAGAAACTGAGAGGCGACCTCCCTTGTCGCTGGGGCACGACCCCTGGGATGCCAGAAGAGGTGACCTTGCCTGGCGCCAGCAGACCATTTGATCCATAGGGGACAGCCCTCCTGGCATGCTGGGTAAGGACCCTGGGAGCACAGTGGAACCCGGTGAGGCCCAGGAACCAGTCAGGGGAGTGCTGCCCGTCAGGATGGTAAGAACCTGGGTTCGATTTGGTAAAGCCTGCTCCTGAGAGGCAGAAGGGGAGCCTGATCACCTCCCAGAGTGGCCTGAGTAGTTCCGCAAGGGGACGAAACTCTAACACTAGGGCTCTGGGCGGCGGGTTGGAGAAGTCGTGTGAATGCGAGTGAGTGAGACGCTACCTAGTGAAGAAAGCGGTAGAAGAGTAGGGAGAAATCCTAAAATCTGCTGGAAACCTCCAGTAAGGGTTGAGCCTTTCAGGGAGGGCCCAGAGTCTTAAGGTCTGCAAGAACTCTCTATTATGGGTGATGGAGCACCCTTTTAGAAAAACTCCAGAATTGTACAGACTAACCCAGTAACTAAGAATGGGTAATAAACAGTTTAGGCCTAGGAAGGGAGGTCGGAAGGACCTCCTTAAAATTCTCCCAGAAAGCCAGGCTCGGTGGCTCAGCCTGTAAAACCGCACCTTTGGGAGGTTAAGGTGAGCGGATTGCCTGAGCTAGCGGGTTCGAGACACGCCTGGGCAGTGAGACCTCATCTCTATAATAAATCAAAAAGTCAGCCGGGCGTGGTAGCGTGCACCTGTAATTCTGGCTACTCGGAAGGCTGAGGCGGAAGGGTCGCTGGAGCCCAGCAGGTCGAGGCTGCGG
>NW_007253792.1:159352-175448 GCF_000164805.1 Carlito syrichta
AAAAAAATCTCCCAGATTAGCTGGGCTCGGTGGCTCAGCTTGTAATCCCGCGCCTTTGGGAGGCTGAGGTGAGTGGATTGCCTGAACCCCTGGTTCGAGACCCGCCTGGGCAACTTGTCGAGACCTCATCTCTACAATAAATCAAAAATTAGCCGTGCGTAGTAGCGCACGCCTGTCGTTCCAGCTACTTGGAAGGCTGAGGTGGAAGGATCGCTGGATCCCAGCAGGTCGAGCCTGCGGTGGCGGGAGTGGCCACTACACTCCAGTCTGGGCGACAGAGTGAGACTCCAACTCAAAAAAAAAAAAAAAAAATTCTCCCAGATAGCCGCTGGGATAAAATTTGGAAGGTTGGGGAAATGATTCCAGAACTTTTTTAAAAGGAGGAAAAAGGAGAATGATTAAATTTTGTTGTTTTATCTGGACAAAAGAAAGAACAAAAAACAACAACCAAGATATGTCAGCCCTCAGTCCTTTGGTTGGGGTTTGGTTCTAATAAAGATTGGCTTTGTCAGACTTTAAAAATTGATATATATAATAAGTCCTCTGTTTCATATGAGGAAAAAGACTACGCCTTTTGCTGGCTCCACAGGCCCTTCCCACGTTTCCCCTTAAAATGGGGAAAGTGTGGGGGGGGGAGAAAAAGAAAAAAAAATCTGCGTCCCCGGAAAAAAGGAAAAAGCCCTGGGACCCACTTTCCTGTATTCCCCCGCCCTCAAATCCTCCAGAAGACCAGGAGTGTAAGCGGGGAAGATGGGTAGAACAAGGATCTATCAGGAATTTGGGAGCCAAAACCCCAAGCTCCTGGCATATTCATCCTGCCTTAAAAAGGGAATTGGAACAAGGCCAGATACAGGCAAAAAGTCAAAACTATTCCCCTTAAATAAAGTCCCACTGGGACAAGGAGAAATTGGTGTTGTGACAGCTCTACTCACCAGTATAGAAGACATTTTAAGAAAGAAAGAAAATCACACCTAGAGGGCCCACTAGAATTGGCTAATCAAGTTAATCAATTCCTTAAACCTAACATATATACTGGTAAAACTAACATCAATTATGAATATTTTTTACTGGGAAAAAAGAAAAATAATGAGGCAAGCAGCTAAGTCCATCTGGAAACAAAATCGTCCCCTGGCCCCAGGTGTACAGCCTGCTGAACAGAATATCCAAATACTGACCCTAGATGGGCCAACAATAACTCAGGAGATAGGGTAAAAATGCAAGACTTGAGAAAACTAACATTTAAGGCATTCAGAAATCTGCCACAAGGTCTCAAAATGTTTCTAAGACTTTTAAAATTCAGCCAAAAAGGGGGAAACTCCCACAACTTTTTACAACGATTCAGGGACCAGATGAAAAAATATTCTGGATTAGATTCAGAAAACCTTGTAGGACAAGAATTGTTATAAGTACTCTTGGTTACTAGAAGCTGGCCTGACACTGCTAAAAAGTTACAAAAGCCAGAGAGATAAAATAAAAGGCCCATTAAAGAGCTGTTAAGAAAAGCACAGAAAGTGTTTTGTTAGAGAAGATGAAAAAAAGCAGACACAAAAGGTGGAAGTATGGTAAACGCTGTCAAAAGGTGGTTCAGAAACAAAGGAATAGAAGGCCGCCATAACCGAGCTCCAAAAGCCAGAGAGGGCAAGCTAAAATATCAACCCTAAGGGGAACGGACACAAAATTTTAATCCAAAGGAAACTTAAGAAGTTTGGGGACTTAATAACACATTGTAAATTGTAGATTAAATCTTACGCATCTAAAACTAGAGGCTTCTATTCTAAACTATTAAAAGAAGCCCTAAACCTTCTTAAGTGGACTGAGAAAAAACTACAAAATTTAAAAAAACAAAACTTAAGGCAAGCCTTAACTACCAGTTTTTAAAAGAACGTGTTTTGGCTATTTCCTCTACCTTATTCTCTCTTGGGATTGAAAGGGCTTCTTGCTCAAAGCTCTCCTCTTGAGTTTAGAGGTCACCAGTTCCAACCCGGAGACTGGATGCTGATCAAATCCTGGAAGGAAACTAAGCTCCAACCAAGCTGGGAAGGACCCTATTAAGTGCCTCTGACAAGTGAGACAGCCATATGGACTGCTGCAAAAGGGTGGATGCATCATACCCACGTCAAAAAATCACCAAAAAAAGTTGTGGTACCAGAGAACAATTCCATTAAATGGGAAGTCTCTCAAACTGAACCACGGAAACTAAGACTCAAAAAACCTAATGTACTCCTCTGTATCTCTTCTCATAACACAGTCAATTGCATTTCTTTTTTTTTTTTTCTTCTTCTTTTTTCTTTTTTATTGAATTGGAGTCTCACTTCGTTGCCCAGGCTGGACTGCAGTGGCACACTCACGGCCACCCCAACGTCAATCTGCTGAGCTCCGGCGATCCTTCCGCCTCAGCCTTCCAAGTAGCTGGGACTATAGGTATGTGCTACCATGCCCAGCTAATTTTTGATTTATTGTAAAGATAAAGTCTCACCAAGTTGCCTGGGCTGGTCTCGAACCTGCAAGCTCAGGCCATCCACTCGCCTTGGCTTCCCAAAGTGCTGGAATTACAGGCTGAGCCACAGAGCCCGGCTGCCAATTGCATTTCTTATCATATGTATGTTTATTGCTTTCATCATTAAACATATTTACAAGGGTCTTTTCAATCCTCAGCAACCTTGGAAACTTTATTTACCTTAAAGATATGACTAATTCTAACCATAGTAATAAACAAAAGCAAAGGATGGTTTATGATTAATATCACTAAAACGAATTCCCCAATAACTATTATGCTTAATGCCTGTTTTGTCCTGTCATGCGGAAGTCTTCACGACCAAAGGAAATTATCTATGGTTGACAAATACCTTTGTCCTGGTACCACTACTGAAGATGATCCAAAATGTATCAAAACAAAATATGGGGGGAGGGCCCAACCCTTGTGTTAAGAATGGCATAACTTTACTCACCCCAAATAACTCTTGCCGAAACTGGTCTGGTGCCTTTTGAACCATTCAATTTAAAGAATAGACAGATCCAGTAAAAAAAGAGAAAAAACAAAATCCAAAAATAAAATTCAACTTATAAAATAGGGGCTACTCCTCCTAGTCGTCAACATTTACAGTCGGGCTCGGTGGCTCAGCCTATAATCCTGTGCTTTGGGAGGCCGAGGTGAGTGGATTGCCTGAGCCCGCAGGTTCGAGACCCACCTTGGCAACTTGGCGAGACCTCATCTCTACAATAAATCAAAAAAATTAGCCGGGCGTGGTAGTGCCTGCCTGTAGTTCCAGCTACTTGGAAGGCTGAGGCTGAAGGATAGCCGGAGCCCAGCAGGTCAAGGCTGCGGTGGCAGGGAGCGTGCCACTGCCCTCCAGTTTGGGCTACAGAGTGAGATTTCAACTCAAAAAACAAGACAAAACTAAATAAAAAAACATTTACAACAACGTAACCCGTTGTTATTAACAATAACTCAACCTCTACTCAGACAGAAATCCCAGGATACCTTGGAAATACGGGTTAGGAGCAGCCATATCCAGACAGGACCCTCTAGGTAAATGTTGGATAAGATTAATCGCAATGCCTCCAGCATCTTCACCGTCCATCAATACCACCCACCCCTAATCCAAACCCTTTTACAGTTTTGGGAATTGAACCAAACTAACCCAAGGAGGATCCTGGCAAGGCAGTGATTATGGAAGTAACAGGCTTAAAACAAACTTTAAAGGTTGAAACAGGATATGGGGACACAAATGCTGGGTTGAGTAGATAAAACATACAGTAGCAAGCCTTAACAAAAGTGATCGTTATGCTTGTGCCACAGGTAGGCCACAGGCTCAAACAGCCCCATTCCCTGTTAACTGGGACACAGACCCCAAAGGAACAAGTTGCTGGCTGGCTCTACATCAAGATAAGGACGCATGGGGGAAAGAGACTTGCCGCAGTCTCTCCCTGATCTGCCTGTACAGACGTCAGATCCGAAGGTGCGTCCTTCCTTCCCCACAGGTGAGGCAGATCACGCCTCTCGTCGCTCCAGCGGAGGGGGAGGTTTCACCGCTCCTGTGGGGCATCTGCAAACCTGCACCCATGTCCTCGATGTCTCTGGATCCACTGAGGACACCCACGCGAACTTCAGCATCCCTCGAGCGGATGTGTGGTAGGACTGTGCAGGTGGACAATTCGAGCCCTGTTGCCCCCCAAATGGACGGAAACCCATGCTTGGGGTTTGATAGGCTATTCCATTCACCCTGGCATTTCAAAACCCACTAAAAACTACTAAAAGGGTCAAACGATCATCACCTGAGCTACCAGCAACCGGCTCATTTGACTCTAATATGTATCTAAATGCTATAGGATAATTCAAAACTCAAAAATCAAATAGCTACAGAATTTAAATCTCTCTTTTGGTGGGTAACTATAAATTAAACTGTAAACCGAATCAATTACATAAATATTATAATCAACAAAAATTTATTAACCATACTAAAAACACTATTTAAAAATTGCTGAACAATTAAATGCTACTAGTAAAATGACATAAAAATATCGTATGGCCTTAGAGATGATGCTAGTGGAAAAAGGGAGAATACATGTCATGCTAAAAAAACAAGGCTGTACTTCCCCCAAACTGGTCAGGATCTTGTGTGTTAGGGTCTATCCGAACCTCCTTCTTCCTGCTCCCACTTGCCAGAGAAAAACACTTAAAAGTCCAAGTACATGAAAATTGGGACACCCAAAGAAAATGGCGTGCCTTACAAATTGGCAACTGGAAAAATAGTAAGTGGCCCCCTAAACGTATTATCCAATAATATGGCCTGGCTACCTGGGCATAGAATGGGTCTTGGGGCTGTTGGACCCCCATTTACATGCTAAACCACATAATTCAATCACAGGCAATTGTTAAAATAACTAATAAAACTACAAAGGCCCTTAACAAACTAGCCAAACAGCAAACCAAAATACATAATGCTATTTATCAAAATCGCCTAGCCTTAGACGACTTGCTTGCTTCTTAAAAAAGAAGTTTGTAAAAAATTTAACCTAAACAAATACTGCTTACAAACAGACGATAAGGGAAAGGTCACTTAAAAAAAAAAAAAACACTGACCGGATAAAATAAATTTCTCAAGTCACAGTCCAGACCTAAAATGGCTGGGACCCTGGGAAATTGTTTGGGGGATGGTTTTCAACTTTTGGGGGATTTTAAAACCCCCGTAGGTATTATAATTTGGGGAATGTATCTATTTCTGCCCTGTCTAGTTCCCTTCATCGTAAGGTCTGCCTCCAACCTCGTTGAGGCCATGGTCGAAAGAAAAATGGCAGCACATGTAATGATATTATGGAAACACCAGCCCTTAAACCAAGATGATGCTTTTCGGCCCTCAAAGGGCCCAAGCATCAAATAGGGGAATGAGGTAGGGGCCCTACTAAAACAAAGAGATGAGGGCCTTCCCAGAATAGAAAAAGAACAGGTTAGAGAGAAAGTGACGTGGTGTAGTCAATGTCTAAGCGCACATGAGTGATCCAGTTACAACCCTGTGCCATAACATACCCAACCAGAAATGCAGGCTGCCATAGAAGGGAAGGAAAGGGGCTAAAATGTAATAGGAGGCAATGCCCCACTGTGTTTGGGGCTCAGACTTTAAATGTAAATCCGCTGGGCCAGTGCCGGCACAGATAAATGCTGCTTCCTGGCAAAAAAGGCTTCCGTGTCTCGTCTCTCTCTGTAAAAAATCCTGCCACATTGATTCAGTATCCTTATTCATTATTGGTCTATTCAGATTTTTTTATTGCTTTATGATTCTGTCTTGGTGGTTTATATGTTTCTAGGACTTTAGCCATTTCTTCTAGGTTATACAATTTGTTGGTGTATACCTGTTCTGAGTAGTCTCTTATGATCCTTTGTATTTCTGTGGTATCAGTTATAATGTCTCCTCTTTCATTTCTGATTTATTTGAGCCTTCTCACTTTTTTCTTAGAGCAGCTTGCTGTGTTGCCCAGACTGGAGCATGGTGGCTGTTCACAGGCACAGTCATAGCACACGACAGCCTCAAACTCCTGAGTTCAGGTGATTCTTCTGCCTCGGCATCCCGAGTAGCTGGTTCTGCAGGAAAACTTCGCTGTGCCTGACTCATTGATCTTTTCTATTGTCCATATCTCTTCCTAGACCTGGAAAGTTTCCAGCCATTAATTATTTACACTGTATAAGCTTTCTGTCCCTTTTTCTTTTCTCCTTCTAGAATTCCCATAATGTAAATGTTAGCCCTTTTGATGGTGTCCCTTAAATCTCACAGGCTTTCCTAATTCCTTTTCAGATTCTTTCTTCTGCTTGATCAAGTCTACTGTTGATATTCTCTACTGGATTTTCATTGCATTCACTGTATTCTTCAACTAAACAATTTCTTTTTTTAAGTTATTTTAATCTCTTTATTAAATTCCCATTTTGTTCAAGTACTGGTTTTCTGATTTTGCTGTCTGTGTTTTCTTGAAGTTCTCTGAGCTTCCTTAAAACAACTGTTTTGAGTTCTTTATCAGGCAATTTTTAGAATTCCATTTTTTGTAGGGGTTGGTTATTGGAATATTGTGTTCCTTTGTTGATGTCAAGGTTCCTTAACCTCTCACGTTCCTTGAAGTCTTGTGCTGTCTCGTAAAGTCTTACTCCTTCAAATGCTGTCTGTGCATTTGAGGAAGAGGCATCACCTCCTCCTCCAGTATTTACTGACTGGCATCAGTAGAGACATGCCTTCCCCAGGCAGCCTGTCTAGGGATTCTGGGGCTCTCTTAGACTTTTTTTAATGGATGGGTCTGCTCTATACCTCTTATCCCCCGCCTTGAGGGGTCATTCTTAAGACGGTATGCCTTCTTTCAATCCTGCAAAGTCAGGTCAGGTGCTAAGAGCCTCCCATTTCTTTTCCCTAGAGTGTGTCCTGAAATGTCCAAGTTTACGTACCCTCTCCCAGCTTCACAGAGTTGAGCTGGCTGTTTGCACTTGCTGCCATGGGCCACCCCTGGGGAGCTGGTATGAGGGGGAGGTGAGTCCATTTGCGGGGCATCTCCAGTGGCTTGTGGGTGGGCTTCCTGATAGAGTCTGTGGAACAGCTTGTAGGGTCTGCAGCCTCCCTTCCCTGCTCCCATCCTCTCCCCGTCTCTCAGCTGTCTGGTCGCCTCAGTCATCTGCGTGAGGTGAGAGAGGAGTGGGTCTTTTTTTAAATTATAAAGATGCAGGGTACAATTCGGGGTCAGGAGTGGGCCTCTTGGGCAGTGTTTGCCTGGCTCAGGAAGCCGGCGGCTCCCTGACTGTGCCTTCCTTCGCTTTCCCTGGGGGAGGAACAGCAGGTCAAGGAGGTCTCTCCTGGCTCTGAGCTGCGCCACCTAGGGGAGGGGCGATGCAGGTAGAAAGAAACTGTTCTTATCCTCTTCAACACGCTCATTCCGAGAGCTTTTTGCTCCAACGGTGTGCTAGAATTCCTCCACTGGACTCTGTCTCTGACAGAGATACTCTTGCCTACAGGGATTTGTCAAAATTGACCTGGGGGGGCACACCTCATCCACAAGGGTACCTGCATAATGAACATTTGTATTCCCAACCCTGAATTGTACCCCACATCTTCAAAATAAGAAAACTAAAAGCTAAAAAAAATTGATGCTTCCACGGGAGAATGATGGTAGAAGCCTCCTTTGCTGCCATTTTGCAGACATCTAGCTTTAGATTCTGACCGATGGAAACACTGCAGAATCTACTCAGATAAGCCTTTCAAACAAATTTTTCAGTCGTGAAAGCTTAGTGTCACCTGTTTCCAAAATATGTTGCAATTAATGCAGATCATGAGTAACCTAACTCACACTGAGGTTTACTCTGAGAGGAAAAAACAACTCTGTCTACAACGCAGGGGCAGATGAATACTCTGAGCCTGAACTTCCACAGACTTCTGACCCTCTTTTGACAGCTTACCAACTAACAAAAAATTTTTTTCATCGATTTCCTTGTGCCTTCTAGGACTAATACTAGAAGTGTGCATTATTAAATTACTAGGGAACTCAAATTACTTTCCCAGTTCTGTTACATCCCTATCTCTAATATAGTTACTTGTCACACAAAATATATCCTTATCTGGGCCCAGTCATAGGCCCAGAACTTTGAGGGAATTCACTTTCTGAAACAAACACAAATAATCTCTGAGAAAGAAACAAAGGTCTCTTGGAAACAAGTGATTTATAAGCCCAGGAAAGATATCTTAGAAAGGCATAGTTTTGCATTTCAGTTCTCATTCCACAATACCCTATTTTTCTCCATTGAAAAGAAAATTCTAGATCAACTCTGTCCAACAGACATATAATGTGAGCCAAATATGTAACTTTAAATTTTCTAGTAACCTCATTAAAAACATAAGAAACAGGTGAAACTAATTTCAAATTATGTTTAATATTAATATACTAAAGCCAGGTTCGGTGGCTCAGCCTGTAATCCTGCGCCTTTGGGAGGCTGAGGTGAGTGGATTGCCTGAGCCTGCGGGTTCGAGACCCGCCTGGGTAGCGAGACCTCATCTCTACAGTAAATAAAAAAATCAGCTGGGCATGGTAGCACATGCCTGTAATTCCGGCTACTGGGAAGGCTGAGGCGGAAGGATCGCCGGAGCCCAGCAGGTTGAGGCTGACGTGGCCGGGAGTGGCCACTGCACTCTAGTCTGGGTGACAGAGTGAGACTCCAACTCAAAAAAAAAAAAAATTAATATACTACTATACCATATAAAATATATAATAGAAATATGTTGATTGAATATGTAACACGTTTAATCCAACATATTCAAAACAGTACTTCACTATGCAATCAGTATAAAATGATTATCAGGCCAAGTGGAGTGGCTCATGCCTCTAATCCCAGCACTTTGGGAGGATCACTTGAGCCCAGGAGTTAAAGACCAGCCTAGGAAACAGAGTGAGACCTTGTCACTACAAAAAATTTAAAAATTAGCCAGACGTGGTGGCACATGCCTGTAGTCCCAGCTACTCAGGAGGCTGAGGTGGAAGGATCTCCTGAGCTCAGGAAGTTGAAGCTGAAGTGAGCTTGATTATCACTGACAGCTGTTACATCCCTATCTCTAATATAGTTACTTACCACACAAAATATATCCTTATCTGGGCCCAGTCATAGGCCCAGAACTTTGAGGGAATTCACTTTGCAATCATAAATGATTATCCCACTGCACTCTAGCCTGGGCAATAGTCTGGGCTGACAGAGTGAGACCTCGACTCAAAAATCAATCAATCAATCAATATTATTAATAAGATATTTTACATTCTTTTAATCTTACTGAGTCTTTAAGATCTGTGCATATTTTATGCCCACGGCATGTCTCAGTTCAGATAGGTTATATTTAAGTACTCAAGAATCACATGTGACCAGTGGCTACTGAATTAGCACAGCCCTAGAGAATATTCAAGATTAAGGGAAAGTGCAGCTACTTACTTGTTAAAATGTATAATTATGTGGTTATTTGGCTGACAGTGTACTTCAACAAAAAAGGTGGACAGGCTATAGCAGAGAATTTCTGGTCCTCGTCGACTCACTGAGGAGAGAGGCTGGGTGTAAGGTCCGCTGCAAAGGATGATGATGGTCTAAGATTGGATAACATCAAACTTCTTATGAGGGCACGGCACAGAGGCTTATGCCACGGGGACAGGCATTAGCAGTCAGCACAAAGAGAGGGCAGGTCCCTCGATGGAGTAATCTCTCAAGTTCAACAACCGTCACCAGCCTCCCGTGTGCCAGGTGTCAGGAGAAAATAGGTCGAAGCAAAGATGGACTGGGAAGCTTGTCTGCTGAAAATGTCAGCAAGACAGCAGAATTAGAGCTAAGCTTCAGGCTCTAGAAAGCTGCACATGTTGGGACAACTGATCCACTGGTCTGTCCTTGACAGCATTTTTTTTCTTGAGTTGGGGTGTCACTCTGTCGCCCAGGTTGGAGGGCAGTGGCACACCCATGACCACCCCAGTGTTGACATGCTGAACTCCAGCGATGCTTCCACCTCAGCCTTCTGAGAAGCCAGAACTACAGACCATGCTACCACGCCTGGCTAATTTTTGACTTATTGTAGAGACGAGGTCTCACCAAGTTGCCCGGGCTGGTCGTGAACCCGTGGACTCAGGCAATCCATTTGCCTCAGCCTTCCAAAGTGCTGGGATGACAGGCTGAACCACCGAGCCCCACCGATAATAATTTCTAAGCTCAAAACCAGGTTCTGAGAGTGCTCTCACCTCTCCATAGCAATCAGTATAAAACCAACTTAAATTATTTGCACATATAACTAGCTACACATATATAAATCAAAACCAAATTTGAGTAACATCTATTTCATATGATTAAGTACTAGACAAGTGGAAAAACAGTCACAGCTAATGTTTATTGAGCACTTACTCTATACCAAATACTAGTCTAAGCAACATACACAAATGAGCCGATTTAATCCTCACAGCAACCCTATGCAGTGGGCACAGTTATATCCCCATTTCATGACAAGGAAACCGAAGGTCAGAGAGTTTGAGGAACTTATTCAAAGTCATCAGCTGGGAAGCAGTAGAGCAGGGAAGTGAAACTATATGGCTAACTGTTGTAAACTGTATATTACTTCCTGTGCATGGGTTTTACTATTTTTTATTATGGGTCTAGATTCATGGGTACATGTGTAGGTTTGTTACATAGGTATATTGTGAGATGGTGCAGTCTGGGCATTTTTTTTAAGTGAGAAAGCAGGACTTACTGAGAAGACAGAAAAGCTCCCACAGTGGGAAGGGACCCAAGGGAGTGGCCTGCGGTCTGGGCTTCTACTGAGTGCCACCTATGGGGGGGTGGGCATGGCACCCAATGAGTGGTTTTTCAACCCTTACCCCCTTCCATCCTTCCCTCCTTGAGAGTCCTCAATGCCTGGTGTTCCCATCCTTATGCCCAGGTGTATTCGGTGTTTAGCTCCTACTTATAAGTGAGAGCATGTGGCATCCAGTTTTGTTTCTATGATAATCTGCTTAGTATGATGGTTTCTAGCTGCAACCATGTTGCTGCAAATGATGTGATTTTG
The DNA here is from genome assembly GCF_000164805.1 of Carlito syrichta. Lineage (NCBI taxonomy): Eukaryota > Metazoa > Chordata > Mammalia > Primates > Tarsiidae > Carlito > Carlito syrichta. The sequence goes on from NW_007253792.1 coordinate 170,401, forward strand.
TTCTTTTTTATGGCTGTATAGTATTCCATGGTTTATATGTGCCACATTTTCTTTATCCAGTCCACCACTGATGGATACCTTTTGCTATTGTGAATAGTACTGTAGTACACATAGCAATTTATGCTCCCTTGAATATATATAGCCAGTAGTGGGACTGCTGCATCAAATAGTAAAAATATTTTTAGTTCTTGGAGAAATCTCTACATTGTCTTCCACAGGGGCTGAACTAGTTTACATTCCCACCAACAGTGTAGGGGCATTCTCTTTTCTCTGCAACCACACCAACATCTATTTTTTTTTTTTACTTTTTAATAATAGCCATTTTGGCTGGTGTGGTTTTGATTTGCATTTCTCACTGTGGTTTTGATTTGCATTTGTGTGCTGATTAGTAGTGTTGAACTCTTTTATTTGATTGCTAGCCGCTTGGATGTCTTCCTTTGAGAAGTGTCTGCTCATGTCCTATGCCCCATGTTTTTAATGGGGTTATTAGCATTTTTTTTCCTTTTTTCTCCTGTCAATTCATTTGAGTTATTTATAGATTCTGGATAAGAGTCTTTTTTGGATGCATAGTTTGCAAGTATTTTCTCTCACTCTGTAGACTGTCTATTCACCCTGTTGATGGTGTCTTTTGCTGTGAAGAAGCTCTTTAGTTTAATTAGTTCAATTTCTGTTTTTGCTGCTTTTGAGGTCCTGGTCATGCATTCACTGCCTAGGCCGACGTCCAGAAGAGTGTTTCCCAGGCTTTCTAGAATTTTTTTAGTTTGAGGTCTCAGGTTTAAGTCATTAACCTCTTTTGAGTTAATTTTTGTATTGGCAGGGGAGGGGTAGGGGAAATCCAGCTTCATTCTTCTGTAAATAGTCAGTTTTCCCAGCACTGAAAACAAATGGCGAAATAGAGTGTCTTTCCCCACTGTGAGTTTTTGTTGACTTTGTCAAATATGAGATGGTTGTAAGACAATGGTTTCACTCCGGGGTTTTCCACTGGTAGTATGATGGGGATTGTATTGAATCTGTAGATTGCTTTAGGCAGGATAGGCATTTTAACTATACCTATTCTTCCAATCCATGAGCATGGAATGTTTTTCTTTTTTTTTTTTTTTTTCTCTTTCTTTTTTTTTTTTTTTTTTTAATAATTAATCAGTATTTTTATTGCAGTTTTGTGGGGTACAGTTAAGGGTTAGGTGTACAATTACGTTTCATTCAGACACCCTGTTGATAAGAGGTGTTTTCCCAGCCCCAGACAGATATTTGCTACTGTTAATCCCCTCCCCCTCCCCCCCATAGTTTCCCAGTACCGTCAGTCATTTTGTTATAGTATTACATTGGATGTTCTAGTTGCCTTTTTCATCTGATTTATTTCAGCAGTGGTATGGAGAGATCTTTCACATCTTGGTGAGATGTATTCTGAGGTATTTGTTTGTATGGCTACTGTACATGAGATTGTGGTCTTCATTCGGTTCTCAGCTTGAACGTTGCTAGTGTAGGAAATGCGGCTGAGTTTTGAGCACTGGTTTTGCAACCCAAGACTTAATGAAGTCACCACGAGTGCTCAGAGTCTTCGGGCTAGAGAATACATCACCGGCAAAGAGAGGCAATTTAACTTCCTTGTTTCCCATTTGACACCTTCTATTGCTTTCTCTTAACTCCGGCACTGTTGAACAGGAGTGGTGAGAGTGGGCATCCTTGACTTGTTGGGGAATGTTTCCAGTTTCTGCCCATTAACTGTCATGTTGGCTAAGGGTCTGACATAGATGGTTCTTCTTATTTTGAGGAACATTCCTTCAGTGCCAAGACGGTCGGGTGTTTTTATCATGAAAACATGTTGGATTTCATCAAATGCTCTTTCTGTGTCTATCGAGATAATCATGCGGTCCTTGCTTTTACTTTTGTTTATATGGTGAATTATGTTTACTGATTTGCATATGTTGAATCAGCCTTGCATCCCAGGAATAAATCCTACCTGATCAGAATGGACAACTTTTTATGTATTGCTGGATGCAGTTTGCTGGTACCTTGGGGAGAAATTTACCTTGGTGAGAAATCTCATCAGAGATATTAGCTTGTAGTATTCTTTCTTTGTTGCGTCATTGCCGTTTTTTGATAGCAGAATGATGTGGGCTTTGGAAAATGAGTTAGGGAAGAGACCTCCCCCTTCTCGATTGGAATAATTTTAGTAGTTTTGATACCAGCTGTTCCTTGTACATCTGGTTGAATTCAGCTGTGCAGCCATGGGGTCTGGGTCCAGGACTGTTTTTGGTAGGTAGGTTTTATTACAGATTCAATTTCATGGCTAGTTTTTGGGCTGTTCATGGTTTCAATGTCTTCCTATTTCAATTTTGGGACAGTGTGGTTCTAGGAATTTATCCATTTTCCCCTAGATTTTCTAATTTGCATGCATACAGATGTTCATAATAATCTCTGATAATCTTTGGTACTGCTTCTGGGTTGGTTGCAACATTGCCTTTTTTCATTTCTGGGTGTATTTATTTGGATTTTCCCTCCCTCTTTCTTATTTGTTTGGCCACAGGTCTGTTGATCCAGCTTTTTGACTCGATTTGTTATATGTATTTTTAGTATTAATTTTATTTCTGCTCTAATTTTGGTTATTTCTTTTCTTCTGCTAACTTTGGTTTTAGTTTCTTCCTCTTTTTCTAGTTCCCTTAGATGAGATGTTAGATTTTTTTTTTTTTTTTAGATCTTCTTGTTTTCATCATGTGGGCTTGTAGTGCAATAAATTTTCCTCTCAGTACCATTTTGGCAGCATCCCAGACATTTGGTATGTTGTGTCTTCATTTTTATGTGTTTCAAATAATTTTTTTAAAATTTCTGCCTTGATTTTGCTGTTTACCCAAAAATTGTTCAAGAAAAAGTTATTTAATTTCCACGTATTTGTGTGTTTTCAAGGCTTCCTGTTGGTGTTGATTTTTAGTTTTATTCCACTGTGGTCTCAGAGAAGATGCTCGGTATGGCTTCAATTTTTTTGAATTCATTCAAGGTTGACTTATGACCAAGCATGTGGTTTATCTTAGAGTATGATCCACATGTGAATGTGAAGAATGTATACTCTGTAGTTGTTGGGTGAAGTGTTCTGTAGATATCTGTTAGATCTGATTGGTTGAATGTCAAATTAAAGTCCAGGAATACTTTGTTAGTCCAGGAGTACTTTGTTAGTCCAGGAATACTTTGTTAGTTTCTCAATTATATTTCTAAAGTTGTCAGTAGGGTGTTGATGTCACCCACTATTACGGTGTGGCTGTCTACGTTCACTCTCAGGTTAAGTAGCAATTGTTTTAAAAATCTGGGTGTGGTCAGATGTGGTGGCTCAAGCCTGTAATCCTAGCACTTTGGGAGGCCGAGGCGAGAGGACTGCCTGAGCCTGTGGGTTCGAGACCAGCCTGAGCAACATGGTGAGACCTCATCTCTACAGCAAATGAAAAATAAGTAGCCAGGCATAGTAGCACATGCCTATAGTTTCGACTACTTGGAAGGCTGAGGTGGAAGGATCGCTTGAGCCCAGCGGGCCATGAGCATGCCACTGTACTCTGGCCTGGGTGACAAAGTGAGACTGCAACTCAAAAAAGAAAAAAAAATCTGGGTGTGCCTATGTTGGGTGCACAATGTCATTTTGAAATGGGGCTTCAATTGAAGTGGGGCTTCAATGTCATTAACATTCAGAGTTACTGTGGATATGTGAGAGTGTGTTCCTGACACAGTGTTCCTGAAGAGTTGCCTAGTGGTCTCAGTTTTGTGGGAGATTTATGTGGTGTGTAAGCTGTGTGTTTTCTTGTGCTTTTGTGGTGGGTAGTGATGTTCTTTTGTTCCCACGCTTAGAAGCCCCGCAAGCATCTCTTGTAAGGCAGGCTTACCGTCAACGAAGTCCCTTATCCTGCGTCTCGGAAGGTCTTTCTTTCTCCTTCATTTATGAAGCTTAGTCTGGCAGGGCAGGAAATTCTTGGCTGACATTTCTTTTCTTTAAGCATATCACATACACGTGGGGCCCAATCTCTTCTGGCTTACAAGGTTGCTGCTGAGACTGCTGTACTTCTAGGGGGTCTCACTTGATAGGTGTTCCATTCCCTCTGGCCAGCTGCCTTTAAGATGTTCTTTCCTGCTGACGTTGGAGAATCTAATGACAATGTGCCTCGAGGATGGCTGTCTCATGGAGTATCTTGCAGGAGTTTTCTGGAGTTCTTGTATTTGCATGATGTCTCTAGCCAGCTGGGGGAAGATTTCATGGATGTCTGTAGCTACTGTCTCCAGAGCGCTCCCATTTTCTCTTTCTCTCAAAGGAATGGGGAGCAGACATAGACTTGGTCTCTTTCCTTAATCCCATATGTCTCCAAGGCTTTGTTCAGTTTTTGAATTAGTTCTTCTTTTTTTAAAAAAATTTTTTATCTAAGTTGCTTCTAGGGATTGGTCTTCAAGGTCTGAAATTTCTTCCTCTGCTTGATGAAATCTTTTGTTAAGGTGTTTTGAAATTCTTGTGGTGAGGTCTTCATTTGCAGGAGTTCAGAGTGGTTCTTCCTTAAATGACCATGTCTGCGCTCAATTCTTTTTTTTTTTTTGAGTTGGAGTCTCACTCCATTGCCCAGGCTGGAGTGCAGCGGCACGCACACTCATGGTCACCCCAGCATTGACCTGCTGGGCTCCAGCTATCCTTCTGTCTCAGCCTTCCATGTAGCTGGAGCTACAGGCACTCACTACTATGCCCGGTTAATTTTTTGATTTATTGTAGAGACGAGGTCTCACCATGTTGCCCAGGCTGGTCTTGAACCTGTGGACTCAGGCAGTCCTCTTGCCTCAACCTCCCAAAGTGCTGAGATTAAAGGCTTAAGCCACCACGCCCGGCCCAGCATTCAATTCTTGAACGATTCTCATGGCCTCTCTGTTTGGGAAGCCAGTTTCTCTTGGGTCTTGATGGGTTTCATTGTCATCCATATTCCGACTTCTGTGTCACATGAACACTTTTTTTCTCTGTGCGATCTGCTACTTGGGTGCTGGTGCAATCATGAGAGGGCGGTGAGACACTCTTCTTTGTGCGTGGTCAG
>NW_007253792.1:176016-189722 GCF_000164805.1 Carlito syrichta
GGACTGGATGCTGGCGGAGCCTGGCCCCGGACGCCGGGGTCTGGGGCAGTGGGCTGCCGGGGGCTCCCACTCACTCAGGCACTGGCCGGCCACCCCCGGCGTCTTCCGCGCCTCCACGTGGGGCCCGGCGCGGCCCCCGCAAAGCGTCCGCTTTCAGTCCTCGGCCTCTGTGGGGCCGGGGGCTTCTCGGGCCGGGGGGCACGGCCCCCTCATGCTGCTCTGGCTGCAGGGACTCACTGTCCCTTCTGGCACCTCGCCGTGACGGGTGCACGCCAGCAGCTTCCAGGGGGCTCTCACCGCAGAAACGATTTCTGCCTTCCATTTCAACGGAGTTGGCAATCTGTTAGAATCAGAAAGACACGCCGACCATTCGAATGGCACAAAAGGACGCACGGCAAGAGCAGCCCGACGGCAGAGCCTATGCCGAAGCCCAGAGTGGCCTGCCCCCGGTCACACACAGGGGCGCAGGCAGGGCCAGATGGAACCCAGCGGCGGCTCCAGGGCTGGCTTCTCACCACGACGCGTCTCACCATTTCTTCTCACCACCACGCTTCTCGCCTCCCTTCTCGAACGAAGGCCGTGCACCACGCTCGCCCAGAAGCGGCCTACCATCCAGCGCCCCGCAACAGGTGTTCGCCATGATGCCCTGCCGTCCTCCCAGCCCGGCAACCCCACCCACCCTGCTCCCCAGGAGGGGCCAGGGCGGAGGTGGCGCTCAAACCCGCACGACGAGAGCAGCGGCCGTCTCCGACCTGATCACGCATTTCTCGGTAGGAGTGTTTCCCTCCAGAGAGTGCGCACGAATTTCAAGTGACACTGGCACCTCAAATGAATTCATCCGGTGTTCTTGGGCCTTGGCACTCAAAAGAGGTGTTTGTGGCGTTTCATCTGTCAGCGTCATAATGGACACCGTTTCCCACTGTATTCTGACAACAGAAACCTCCCGCCTCAGCTAAAGCTCAAGGTGTGCGGCCTCCTAGCTGTCTTCGCACTGCCGCAGAGGTGCCGGCTTGGCTTTTGATTTTTTTTTAATGTTAGAGTTTAACTTACTCTGGAGTGGAGCAATGAGGGGTGGCAAAAGTTACAGGTGCACAGCAGGAGAAAAGGTCCGGGTGCTTTCAGCTTCCCTTTTGCTCTCTTTCTTAAAGTGACGTGCAATAAATGACGAAGGCCACAAACACTCAGGACAGGCACGCGGAAGAGAGCAGCGCCACCTCTTCCACGGACGCTGCTTGACGTTTTAATGTCAGCAACTCCGTTAACTGCTAACAACGTGTGGCACAGAAGAGCAGCCCCACACGTAGAAAGGAGCTAGCTTAAAGACCATTTACAGCTCAAAGCCATCAAAATACAAATTAAAAGTAGAAACTGTGATACTGAAGCAAAATGAGAAAATGTAGTTTCATCTTGTTAAATACTGAAGTATGAAGTGTGGGAAGGGAGAAGTCTTCACCACCTGTCCAGACACGCCCTCGGGCCCCAGGCCCAGGACAGGGGCTTTTGTCCTTGGATTTGCTTTCTCTCTAGGTAGCGGGACTGGGGAAGAGGGCCTTGGCTGGAGTCTATGCCCTCGGAAGAGGGGCCACGCCTTAGGAGAAAGGCCCCCCCAGGAAAGGGGGACAGAGGAGGGCCTGCAACTGGAAGGGAGCTCCAAAGGAGGGCCAGAGAGGGGCACCCGCACTCCCCTTCCTGCCACCCCTTCCCCACCTCTTCCTCCCATCTTCTGACTTCAGGACAAGTCCAGCTTTGCAGGTCGATGCAGGTAGCGTCAGGACCAACACACTGACAAACAGAACAAAAGTGCTCAAGCTGGCCAGGCTCCTGGCTCAGCCTGTCATCCCAGCACTTTGGGAGGCGAGGGGATTGCCTGAGCCCACGGGTTTGAGACCAGCCCGGGTACCTTGGTGAGACCTCAGCTCTACAAAAATAAAAAATTTTAAAAAATTAGCCAGGAGTGGTAATGTGCGCCTGTAGTTCCCGCTACTTGGAAGGCTGAGGCAGAAGGATCGCTGGAGCCAGGAGGTCAAGGCCGCGGTGGCCATGAGCGTGCGTGCCACTGTGCTTCAGCCTGGGCGACAGAGTGAGACTCCAAATTTAAAAAAAAATGCTCAAGCTTACTAGCAACCATGAAAATGAGACCACAAATGATGGTAAGAACCTCTGGAACTGTTTTAAAAGAGGAAAGATGTGGTCAGAAGATAATTTTTTCCAACTGGAAAACTGAACATAGAATGCAACTCCCTGGGTTAGCCTAGGATGTGAATAATTCAGATCCCAGAGTTTGTAAGAGATCAAAATGGCATCAAAAGCACTGGACTTCCATGTGAACTGAGTCAGTAAGAAACAACTGTGACATTTCTGTTCATCTAAATCATGTCTCTGCTGAATTGTTAGCTGTCACTACAATTATGATTATCTTTCTGTTTATTTTTGGTGTGGTTTACATCAAGTGTCTTTCAAATATGTTCAGGACCCTAAACCAAACCACAGAATGGAGATATGGCAGGGCAAGTTGACTTCTCAGTGCGAGACCACACTCTCAGATGAAACAGAATACCATACTGTTACTTCCCAGACAACCACTGACACCATAACTCAGAGGTTAGCTGATACATTCCCAGGCATACCAAGGCTCCAATTTACAGAAACACTGTGTTTTAGAAATCCATATGAATATATATCAGGATATGTTTTCCCATAGAAGTAATATAAATGGTGATAAGGTTCTCACCAATATACTTTTATTTCATAATATGGGTAGACTGTAGGACATAGAGCATACCCTACTATTTGGAGCATGATTTCAACATGAAAAGTCATTCTTTTTCAGAGAAACGTCAGAAGTTAAAAAAAAATGCTCTCTATAACCCATTTCATGTTTACAGTGAAATATTTGATAACGACGTTGTTTATGACAAGAGCTAGCATTTGTAGAGTTAGTATCCTTTTTGGACTTTTCTACTGGACACTTCATTTAATCTTTAAAACGATACAATCGGGCAGCCCTCTCAGGTCTCTCCCACTGAAGGAGCTTTTCTGGCCTCTCAATCAATCCTGCTTTCTAAAAAAACAACAAACAAATAAACAAATACTGTGAAATAAATACTGCTATTATTCCCATGTACAGCCAAGAACACAAAAGCACAGAGAGGCCACGTGGCTGACAAGTGGCAAAACCAGGATCTGCTTCTAGAGGCCGTGGACTAAATGAGAAACTGGCATGCCATGCCCATGAGCCAAGTCTGTTTCTGTAAATAACACACCGTGCTCAGTTGTTCGTGTGTCCTCTGTGGATGCTTGGGGACCGCAGCAGCAAAAGTGAGCATAATGGCAGACACTGCGTGGCCTGCGAGGCTAAAATATGTATCACCTGACCATTTACAGAAAGAGTTTGCAGAGCCAGTTTACCCAGCCTCTGTGCCACTCTAGGACAGGCAGACCCTCTCCGCTCTGGCCATGAGCCTCAGTGCAGGCAGCAAGGACCCAGGAGTGGGGACGGGAACAGGAGTCCTGCTTGTCTCCGCAGCGTGGGAGACTCAGGGGAGATGCTGACTGGCACAGCGGGCACATGGGGTCTGTTTCTCAAGAAGCTTCCTGCTTCGTTCCCGGAAAGAGTCGCAGCAGGGCCCAGAGGCACAGAGCAGAAGCTCCACAGAGGCACGTCACTTATGCAACAAATGAAAAAATATATCATTTATGTCTGTGAACCAGGGGCCCAGGATACAAACACAGTACAGCCTAAACGCCACAGACACGCCATCCGTGAGCACCGCAGTCAAGACTCTGCTTCATTTTGTCACATAGGAAGATGAACTGCTCTGGCCGGGCCTATACTTGAGAGCATTTCCAACCACCTGCAACTTTCCAACCACCTGCAACTTTCCTGGCTCCTCAGAGCTTCACTCACTGCTCATTCTGTGTGCCAAGATTCTAGAATCAGCCATCTAAATTGGGAAAACTTTCCATCTAATTATCAGATGAATACTCATGCAGTGGCAGAGTAGTAAATGCTCATTTGTTCTTATTCCTCTTTTCATCAGACTGAATGACTTTTGATTTCTGGGGAAAGATTCAAAATACCACATTTAGAGAACTCTTTCTAGAAAACAGAGCAGGGTGTAGGCAGAACAACTTAAGAGCCTGCATGGTGTGCAATACCACTGAGAGGCACCTGCTCCTGAAAGGACAAACCCTCACGCGAGGTCCATCTGGGAATGAGTCCCCGCTGAACTCAGTTGAATCCGACTGCTGCCAGGAGGTGGGAGGAGAGGACTCTGTGAGGCCAGGCAAGTCTGCATGGGGCTGACATGGAGAAAAGGGTGCGGAGGAGAGCCTCAGGTTCTGGGGCTGGGAGGGAGGATATGCATGGAGCTAAGAGAAATTTCCAAGTGGCACCGATGCCCGCTGACCCCCTCTCTGCAGAGACTGGCTGCCCCAGAACTGCTCAGGTGCGGACGCCAGCCCTTCCGTCCCGGCGCATCTCTTCCCAAGCACTTGGCTCCGGGGAAGCATTGTAACGCTCACACTTACAAGCCTCAGCAAAAAAGCATTATGTGACGGAACCTCTACCTGAAGTAAGATCTGAATATTCTACTTAAAATGCAGCATGGAAGTTGCCATAAAATTCTCTGCATCTTTTTGACACCATCATCTATCTGGTGGCATTCTGCCCAAGCTCTCGCAGTTGTTTTAAAAGTGCTCTCAGTAACCAAGCTAATGCGATGGGAACAAAATCTAGGAAACAAGCTGAAAGATGTTTAAAGAAGCTGGAATGTAGATTACACAGGTGCTCCAAGTGTGGACCTTAGCGGGCCCCAGGCAGCCCTGCGGATGTCACCCCTCCCCATATGCCACATGGCCTTGGGCTCCCGGGAGGGAGAGCAGTAACCAGCAACACACACTCATGGCCTCTGATCAGTCTCTCAAGGGGAATGCTGCACTTCTGCTCACCCCTCTGGCCTGTGTTTGTTTATTTATTTTTTTAGTTTACAGTTCTGACCTTTTATAAAAAGCCGTACTCACTGCCCAGGAAGGCAAAAAGCTTACTCACTAGGAAGCCATGGCCATGAAGCATAGAACGTAGGTCAATACTTCTCCATCAGCATAGCTAGGTCTCAAACAGTACTGCGAGTAATGGTTTGTGATGTACCACACCGTTCCCCCTCAAGTGCACTCTGTCACTGCAGCTCTTGACACAGTGACTGCTGATGACCTGCACCAGGGCGTGAAACTCAACGGCCAGGTTCTTCCTGGCTCCTCAGGACCCTCCTCTGTCTGAGACAGCTGAGCAGTGCTGGCACTCCATGGCCTGAAACTCGGTCTAGGAAGGTCCATTGTCACAGATTGGTATGACACTAGGGACGGGCTCGAGAAAGCCTTCCTGCCCAGTATTCCAGGCTCATATCCCCAGCTGTGGGGTAGGGGTGGAAGGAGACAAGCAAGTGAAGAAACAAACAGAAAAACAAGCTATGCCTGGCAGAGACACTTGAGCCTTCCCAAAGCCCTGGCGTGCACCACTGACCTCAAATTCCTTTAAATACTATTAGGCCAAGTTGGAAAATACCTTATCCTCTTTCTCTCTCATACGATACACACACACACACACACACACACACACACACACACACACACACACTAAATAATCAGAGTCTCACTCTGTTGCCCAGGCTGGAGTGCAGTGAGTGGTGTGACCATGGCTCACTGCAGCCTGGACCTTCTGGGCTCAGGTGAACCTTCCACCTCAGCTTCCTAAGTAGCTGGGACTACAGGCCCATTCTACCACATCCAACTAATTTTTGGCTTTGTAGGCTGGTCTTGAACTTCTGGACTCAAGCAATCCTCCCATTAGCCTCCTAAAGTGCTGAGATTACAGGTGTGAGCCACTGCACCTGACCTCTCCTATATTTAAGAGCAACAGATTACAAGCTGATTCTCCTTGGTTGAATCCTACCTGTGTCTGGAACTCTGCCAACATTAAAAGAAATCTCAGTATGTCAGACTGAAACCTGAATGTTTGGCTTCTCTTGAAGAACAAGGATCTGGCAGCACAGGGTCCAAATACACGCATGGCAAGAGTCCACGGCACTGAGCAGCAGTAGCTATCCACTCCAGACAGCGCAGAGCTGACCAGTTCACCCCAGTCCCCACAGCCTCCTGCTGCCTCACCACCCAGAGGCCTGCTGCTAGTTGCCACTTAGTAGACTCTCTGTGACTCACTTCACTTCTCTCTCCTCCCAAGGGCATCCAATGTCAGCAACTGCTGTTAAGTACCTGCACCAACATCCACTTCAAGCAGACCTTAGTATAACAGAGTAACTTGAACAATTCTATGCTTTATGTCCTCTGGAATTCGCTCCGTCTGGACATGGCCTTGATGTCTCCTTGGGAACAACGAAGAAGGAAAACGAGACCACAGCAGACCATTCGTGTCGACACTCCAGCCACGCCCAGCGTCTGTGCCCACACGTGTCTCTTGAGGGTGGGAAACGCTAAGGGACTCCAATGAGTCTGAAGAAGGGAAAGGTGCACACGGGCCAGCTACGTAGCCTGAAGAGGCCGCTGTGGGGATCCCTCCAACAGTCGACATGCAGGGTGGTTGGAGAAGCAGAAAAACATCAAAAGCAGCTGTGACTTGGAACATCCGGCGGGCGCGTAGAGGAAAGAATGCTCCCTAAAAGCTGAGACGTCTGCCGAGTGCAGAGGAGAAGAGGCGAGAGAGAAGAAGGAGAGAAACGGTGGGGAAAGAAGGAGGCAAGAAGAGCCAGGAATCCAGGACAGGGGCAAACACAGAAGCCAGACAGGAAGGAGAGGAGGGGCAGCCTTCACTAAACATCTGCAGCAAAAATAAAAAGGAACCGAAAACACAAAGGAAGATTCACTTCAGTGGGTCTCTCAAAACAGGGGGAGTCTTGTGCTTTCTGTAGGAAAAACCCAAACGACAGCCCGAGGAAAGGCCAAAGGGCCTCCTCCCTGGGGGGAGTGAAGCCCTGCTGAGTAAGGAAGAGCCTGCACCCTGAACCTGGCTTATCTCCCCAGTGACAGGCAAACCAACCTCTTATGCAGAAGTCAACCTTGCTCTTGTTCCTGGGGCATTCTCAACGTCCATTTCCTGAATGATAGTCGACACAGAATGTCAACAGCTTGCAAAGGGCAGGGATCACCAATTGATGTTTTTGAAATAAAGAGAAACACTGTCAATCCTTAAATTACTTCTTTCCTTTCGACAGCATAACCACCAAAACGTGGTCATGCTTCTTGGAGTCATGTTTCTTTGGGAAAGAGGTTTCCAGCAACTGGGGTGGCACCCTCACCTCGAATTTCTGCCTGAGCTCCGCGTTGCCTTCTTCATCCCCTTCTGGAATGGGCACATTGTAGTACTCACCTTCTTCTTGGTTGAGCAACTTGTACCTTTCAAAGACACGGGGGAGAGGAGAGTTAAGGGCACTGTGTCTGCAACACAAGCTCAGCAGTCCTCTCCCGCAACCTCTAGTCAAGCTGTTTCGGGAAATGCATCCTCTGGCGAATTAGACATTCCTCAGACATTTCCGGGACGTACACCCGAATCTCTGAGTGGTAAGTGCGTTGAGACATAGTCAGCCTCGGGGCTTCCTTACCATCCACTGGCGGGCATCTTCATTAGCTCTGAGACGCCAAAGGAAAGGGAACCCATGAAGTCATTCCTTGTTGTCCGATCCCAGTCCCAGACTTCTACAGACAGCCGTCGGTCTTTGTCTGAAGGTTTTAGTTTGCTGCAAAACACACACACATACGCACACACTAGGTTATCTTGATCATGGTCTCTTGGAGGAGAAGACATGCTCATGATCTGGGCCTGAGAGGGAGAAACAGGATGTTCAGTTCTCTTTCTGCACAAACCATTTAATAAAACACCCATCACGTATGCTGGCAGCCAAAGCTCTACGCCGGGGGTCAGCAAACTGATCCCTGTTCAAGGTTGGTCCATTGCTCGTTCTTATACATAAAGTTTTACGAGCAGACAGCCATGGCCATCCATTTACATATTGTCTATGGCTGCTCTGGCACTAGAATGTCAGAGTTGTGTAGGTGCAACAGAGTCTGACCCAAAATTCCAAAATATACACTGTCTGAAAACCTAAGTCCATCAAGAGGTGGATACAACTCAGACATTTCAACACCCTCTTTGGTACCACAGTCAGGACTTTTTGTACAGAATAAACCATGATAAGAGTTCGGGGCTTGCATCGTGCAACTCTGGGTAAACCAAGTCACTATCCAGCAAACCGGTGACACCTCCCTGAAAGCAACTTGAGGAGGGCTCACAAAGGAAGATGTGCTGGAAACCATTCATGATGATGCCTGGTCATGAGCTCGGATAACGAAGTGGACAGCTACACGGCGTGCAGGAATGAGGCGCCATCGAGAAGAGACCACTTACAACGTGAAGGATTCATTCCACTGGGGATTCAGTGTGGAGCGAATGGTTTTGGTCTTCTGTTTGCTTTCATTCTTGGGATCAGGAATAAGTTTCAGCTTCACATAAGGATCCGAAAGTCCATTTGGATCCATCGGGATCAGGTTTTTTGCATCTCGAACTGTGAAGAGAGAAGGAAGGAAATGTTAGCAAGAGAGAACTGACCTATACTTCCCAGGGTACTGTGTCAACAGCAAGCTGAACAGAAGAAACACCACGACACTGTTTGAGGGGAGACAGCACCTCTGACACTCCACAAGAGAAAAGCTTCCCATTACCATCCCTGGTGGAGACAGGGGCATCGTGTGGGCCTGTAGGGGAGCCCGGAGACGCGGCACCTGCCTGGACCGGCCACGCCAGCGACATCCAGGCACCTCTTAAAAAGGCAGAAATCTGGGTTGTGCCCCAAACCTGTGGAAGCAGAATCTGCGGTACGACAAGATTCCCAGGTGATCCCACCCTCCAGGAGACACGGTGCATGCCACCCATCTGGTCCACGATGCTGCGTGTGCACGAGTGCCTGGAAGGTGTTACTGCCTTGCAAAGGCCAGCGGTTTCTACCCCTGGTTGGACACTGGAGCCACTTGTGGAGAAAGAGGTAACAATCCCCAGGCCCAGAATTTAAACTAGAATACCAAAGGGACATGGCTCAACCTTGGTGTTAAGAGCTCCCAGGTGATCCTACTTGCCGCAGGGGTGAGAGCTACCGGTAGATTCAGCTGCAGTTCAGAACTGCCCCTGTGTGCAGGCCGGGGGCAGCAGCGACTCCCTCACCCGGGAGCTCACTGGACATGTAGGCCCCAGCCCTACCTCAGAATGACCGGCAGCTGAGAAGCCTCACTTCAACAACACTTGCAGCAGATTCCAGTGCACATTCTAGCTGGAGAAGCACGGACCCGGGCATCAAAACTAATTTGCAGGAGAGGCCGTGTCATGCACAGAGGAAGGCACGCTCAGAGATGCAGCTGGAGAGCCATATGACCGTGGGAGTGGCTGTCTGAAGCCACTGCCCATCAGTGGAGCAGGTCATAAACTATCATCACCATGAGAAGAGGCACAGCCTGCCTCCCAAGTGTCTTCCTCACTCTCTTCCATGGCATTTTCCCCAATATGGCTGACTGTCTCCATGATTGGGGTCCCTAGCTGGTCAGACGCCACCAACACACATCTAACTGGGACCAGGCTCCCAAATCAGTGGGTCCCATAATGTGGTCCCCACACACTGAGTCACACCTCCGAGGTGGGGTCCAGTGCTCTGTGTTGACCAAGCCCCCAGGTGATTCTGATGTTCACCCAAGTTGGAGAACCATGGACGAGCCGGTCAGCACAGATTAGCAGCACCTCAAATTAAAAATGATAGAAGAGGTTTAGAAGAATGTGCTGGAGTTGGCGGTGGGCAGGGAGAGAAGGAAGGGGAGGGCTAAAGACTTGAAGTGATTTGCCCTAGAATCAGAAGTTAGACAGCCACTGCCCTGACTCATCTTGGACCCAGGGTGTGCTAGCTCCTGCCGTCAACAGCCGTGCATTCTCCCTCCCGGGCAGCGCTGGCATAGGAAGGTGACAGATGGGACCTCAGACAGTCTGAGGGGCGCAGGCTGCTCAGGTCTGCCAGCCATGGAGAAGCTGAGCACGTGTTCCTCGTATGCCCTCTGTGCCTTCCTAACGTCTCTTCCCATCAGCCAGCATCTAGCCTCACCCAGCGAGGAAAGAGATGGAACACAGACAGAACCAGCAGGCCTGGGTTCAGAGCTCAGCAGATTTGCCTCCCATCTGCCTCTTGCACCATGTGACCCCAAGCCCTGGGAAGTGTAAGACCCCAAGCCTGGGTTTCTTTGTCTAGAAGAACGAACACTGGCATGATCCCAGTGGTACAGAGTTATGGGGTGAATTAAATAATGTATATAAAATACCTTAAATTGTTGGTGCTTGGAAAATGAGGGGAGAAAAGAGACTCTACTACATGAGTGCTCATGACACCCAGGTGTGGTGTTTCAGGCTCACCTCCACCACATGCCATTTTAAAGCCTTCAGTGAGGCCAGGGATCCCAGCTTAGTCACCTGAGAGCTCACCAACCTCATGTAGAAGGTTTCTTTTTCTTTTCTTCTGAGTTGGAGCCTCACTCCATTGCCTAGGCTAAAGTGCGGTGGCATGCTCACAGCCACCCCAGTATTGACCTGTTGGGTTCCAGGGATCGTTCCACCTCAGCCTTCCAAGTAGCCAGGACTACAGGCACATGCTACCACACCTGGCTAATTTTTTTTTTTAATTGTAGAGAGACAAGGTCTCGCCAAGTTGTCCAGGTGGGTCTCGAACCCAGAGGCTCAGGCAATCCACTCACCTCAACCTCCCAAAGTGCTGGGATTACAGGCTGAGCCACCAAGCTTGGCCTAGAAGGTTTCAATGCAGTGCAGAAGGTCTAGCCTCCTAAAACATCAAACCTGAGTGTTCCAAAAGAGGAAAAAATTAAGCATAAAAATGGAGCTCTCCCATGAGGAATGGAAAGGCCAACAGTCTGCCTCCAATGAAATAGCAGGATGAGAATCAGATGTTTTCTAAAATGCAGAAAATGCCCCAGAATGTCTAACCTTGGAGGCTGCAGAAGCCCACACCCCAGAAAAGTTAATGAAGACCCTTATCAAGGTTACCAAGACCTCCTGATTCGCCTCTTGCCAGCTGCAAATGATGTGGGTGCTGGCTTTTACATCTTCAATTTATAGGCTTGACAGCCAACATATACAAAATCATTTAAAGCTGATCTCTTCTGAATGGTGATGAGGTACGGTCTTGATGAGATTTAAAGCTGTGGGCTTCCTACTGAGACACTATCATTTAAGTTAAAAAGAAATGTCATCATTCCAGATGTCACTGAAGCAGAGAGTGGATTCAACTTTCAATTTCTGACTGCAGCGGAGAACAGCCTATGTGATATGTGATTTATCATGTGCAGGACACCTGAATCAGGATGGTGAGCAACCAATCAGGAGTCTCATCTGCTCAGTGTGTGGGCTCTGGGATCAGTCACTTCATGGCTGCAGGTAAGACATTTCAGCTCCCTGCGCCTCAGGTTCCTTATCTGGAAGACTGTACCTCCCTCCTATGTCAGGATTTTGTAGGCTCACACGTGAACATTGTTTAGAACAATGACAGGCATACAGTAATGACTATTACTGTTGTTAATGCCAGTTGCTGGTGGAGAGCAAAACCAAAAGGGCTCACACGTTCAGAAACTTCAGCCACAGCTTGTGAACTGGCAAGCAAACGCAGTGAACAACAGTACAATGTGGAACATTTCTAACATGGTGGCAACTGAGTGGCTTCGGCCGTGTCTTAAGCTCAGAAGCTATGCTGGAGTGTATTACTTAAGCTCAGAAGCTATGCTGGAGTGTATTACTTAACAGGGATCGCTGTAAGGAGGCTGCCAGAGGGGAAGCTATGGAAGACAAAAAGAAGAGGGAAATCAACAGGGAAAGTGGGCGAGAAGTAGGGGGAGAGACGAGGGAGAGATGCAGCCGAGAGCGGGGTCAGAGGGTGGGGATGCCTCCCTAGCAGAGGTGGGCCGGTGGAGCCACACACTGGAAACACCCGAGATGTTCTGGTCAAATACAGATGCCCAGGCCCCACCCTTGGAGAATCAGATTTGCTTGGTCTGGGTTGAGTCCGGCATCAGGGTCTTTTAAACTTCCCCATGTGAGACCGACACGAAGCCAGGGCCAGGCACTGTTCAATGCACCCAGCAGCATTCTCAAAGTGTGGTCCTGGACTAACATCACTGACATCATTTGAGGACTTTGGCTATGTTTCACATTTTTCTTTAAACCGGCTAACATTCCACATTTTAAAAGGAAATGTATCACTATAGCAAATGGAAAACCCAGATTGTGTGCCACAAATTGAAAGTAACCATAAAAACAAATATGATAAAAATCTATGTTATCTACTTCTAGTTGGATGCAGTTGCCTGAGACCTGCTCTCTCTTAGCTTTGTACAAAGGGGAAATGACCCCGTGTTTGAGTGTAAGAACATTCTAGCCCTAGATAGACACTTTCTGTGCTGTTACAACCAACACTGAAGGAAAACTGAAGAAAGAATAACTTTCACATCATGTCATTTAATGTTTTTTAATGTCTGCTCAGCACCTTCAGAAATACTCTCAAGTGCTACCAGAAGCCACACCCACCAGTGGCCTCATTCCACATGCGGGACGCACACTTGGAGGGGTTGCCAGTTCTGAGGTTGAGGACACGGAATCTTCCACAGTCAAAGAGCAGCACCAGGTCCAAGAAGAACAGGCCTGGCACCGGCCCCACAGCCCCTCTCTCGTCTGTCACTTTCTACGAGAACCGCGTTGTTTTGACACACAGAACCAGGGCAGAAAAATAACATGCTACTTTAATAAATAAACCACAGAGATTAAAAAACCGAGCATGCCAACTCAAGTTCCGAAAGGTAGAAAGTCTCTAAACAAGCAGTAAAGAAACAACACGTTCTCTTGCTCATTTCGTTGCAGAAGCACCAACTGTGCTCCCAGAGTCTGCCCACATGGGCCCGAAGTCCTACCAGGGATGCAGAAAGAATTCTTTCCCACTGCATCTCATTAGCAGCTCTGCAGCCTTTATGAGGATACATCTGCTGAGGAAGTACATCTGTGCCATGGCATTGGCCATTTTAGAAAAGAGAGTCTGTTCTGTAATTTTAATAGGAACACAGAATACTAATTATATGCCCGTTTTTTGACTTGAGATGGCTGGTCTGAAATCCCCAGCATTGAGAAAAACCAGCCCAGGTTAGAAGGTTATATCGTTTCCCAATCACGCAAGTCACCGTTTCTGAATAAAGCCCATACAAGTAAGATTATGAAGATTGAGAAACAGCTATCCAGCAACACCTGAGACAGGTGGCTGGGCAGGCCCAGGACATGCGTGTTTTAAACACGAGTTTGGGAACGAGGCGGGTGTACAGGCGCATGGAATGTCTCCTTGCTCAGAGGCCTGGGCAGCCGCAGCCAGGCGAGGACCCCAAGCCCCAGGAGCCCCCGGAACAGCGTGGACGAGCAAAGAAGCCCATGGCCTTGCCAAGGGCCTGCGTGACAGGGAAATGGCCAAGCGTGGGCTTGCAGGCCGGCAGGAGCGGCTGCCACGCCTTCTCTGGGAGCAGCAAGGTGTGCTCACCGAGACTTGTGGCCACGTGAGCCCTCACTGTGCAGCGCGAGGTGCGGAAAGCCGGGCTGGCCTCCTCGGAGGGGTGCTGCAGGC